>NW_005054368.1:1721964-1732183 GCF_000277835.1 Geospiza fortis | reverse complement strand
GAACCACGTCCACAACCCCAAAAACTTCATCATTCCCACAAGCCTCCCAAGAAAATATTGATGCCAAGAAGGTTCTGGGAGCTTCACTTCTGAAGCAGAGAGGTGGGATCCCATCAGTGCCCAAAGCCCAGTCCAGCCCCAGGAGCAGGCTGGGCAGTACTTGCCTGTGTGCCCGTTGTTTTGCATGTCCCACTTGGCAGAGCCCTTCACGTCGTACCCTTCAAAGCTCAGGGGCTTCAGGCTCTTCTCATACACCACATTTCGGGTGACAATGTTGACAGGGGACTGCCTGTCCCCTCTGCAATCCTCGTATATCTGATGCCATTGGGCAGGACCTGCTCAGGGATGAAGAAAATGGGTTTATTTTTTTTTCCCCCCTGTAGACAGCAAATCCTCAAGGAAGCCAAACCACCCAACCAAAACGGGGCATCTGAGGCATCACCCCAACTTCTGGGGTGATTTTTGCATTTGTGTGTTTGATTTTTACATTTGTGTATTTGATTTTTACATTTGTGTGTTTGATTTTTGCACTTGTGTATTTGATTTTTTACACTTGTGTATTTACATCTTTATATTTATTTGTACATTTCCACATTAGCCTTGGTCCACACAAAATGAGCAGTTACCACAAACACCGAGGGCTTCAAAATACCCTGTTTGGCACTGAAATGGTCACAAATAATGTGATCACGAGGCATTAAAGGCTGAGTGCTGTGAATTTTTGCATTATTTCTCTCAGCAGCCCTTTTGCAAAGTGGAAGATTCACCAATGTGATTGGAACAAGAAATTGCTTGGCAGTACCTTCACACTGTGGCAGCTCACACTTCTGGGACTGATAGCACCAGTGGCCCACTAAAAAACAATAAATAAAACAGGTGAATGAAATTCTGTCCAAATGATGCCCCCCAAAAGCAGCAGGGAAACGGATTGGCAGCCCTGCCCTCTCTAGATCTCCTCCTGATCTCTCATAAACCACTTTGTAGCCATTAAATCCCCCCAAACCTGGGCTGGCAGGAATCTTTAGGACATCAGAATTCTGAATGGGTTGCAGTCCTGAAGAATTTGGTTTTCAAACCTTGCCTTCCTCAACTTCTTGAGGCAAAGGTTCCACATTTGAATATATGCAGTGTTAAAGTAAATTTCCTTTTATCAGCTCTGCACTTGCCAGCCTCTCACAGACTTGTAAATTCACTTATGCAAGAGGACTTATCTCAGCCTGTTCCAGGAACTCCTTTGAAGGTTACCTGGGGAAGAATTCTCAGAAATGAGGGATCTCACTTCCTGCAGGACCTGCAGGAGCTTTGGGCTAACTCAGCTGGGTCCATCCCACAGGGATGGATGCAAAATTCGTCTGCAGAACATCTGAATTTTACTTTTTCATTGTCAAAAGAAATACAAAATTCGAAGGACAAGGGCTGATTTAACTTTATGTGTTTATCTGGTTAGGACAGCAGGATTGTCTTGTTTGTCCCAAGCTGCTTCAGTGGCTCTTTATTTATTCTAAACTTTAAATTGACTTTGACAGGGGTCGTTCTCTTTGGCTATTTAACTTCAATCCATAACAATTCAAACCCTCTTGTAATGATGATTAATACCATACCTTCTGTTTGCTTGTGATTAGTAAATTATAGACATTTTAATAAAGGGCTAATCAATTTTAAGGATAATTATGGAGAAGCCCTGTCACTTGACTGGTAATTACCTTAATTTGTAATTTATAACACACCTGCTGGAAGGCTTTTAACACCTTTATCTTGATATCAGTGGCATAACAATGCATCCATCTATTAAGGATTTAGAAGTTATAAATAGAGAATTGTTGTAGAACCTGGGCAGCTGTGACAAAGAGGGAGACCTCGTGGCAATTAATATAATCTTTTAAAAAATGACAGTTTTGGTTTTTCTTTCACAAAAACGAAATTTCTGCTGAAAACTACAAACAATGTGGCCTCACTTTGTAGCTTAGCAAGACTGGGAAGAAAAGCAAACTTTGCTTTTTCCGTGTGGTAAGAACTGCAGGGATTTCTATGTTGTTACCCAAAAACTGAGTTTGACGAGGTTTTATCCTTGTGGCTGATTTTTAACACACACAAAACTTCACTTTCCAGCACTGATGTTGCTTTTTTAAAATTTTTCCAGGACAGTGGCACCGAGCTCTTCCTCATCCCCACTGGGAAATGCAGAAGTTCCAAGCACAGGATGTCCTTGGAGTGCCTTAATCGATATTTTAATCAATGAATTAAAATGATTAATTTGAGTTTAGTGCAGAATGCCAGCTGAGCTGCTCTCCACGCTGCCTCCACGTGGGTTCTCACACGGATCAGAGGCTCCAGGTGTGGTTCTGGCAGCTCCCTGGGGTCGCTGCGAACTTTTAACAATCCCAGCCTGGGACTGGGAGTCTCTTGGCCATTTACACACCAAGGATCCTTCGGGTGTGAAAACAGCAGCAGGAATAACCTGCAAGGGTTTGGGGCCAAATCTTTGGGATGGGAAGCAGAGGGGGAAGGGGAGAGCTCCAGGCTGAGCAGTTCCAGGAGGTTTCACAGTGGAGTGGGAGCATGGCCCGGACATCAAAGCATTTCTGCACCGAAAATCTGATTTTCCAGGTGCTCTGAGCGCAGCTGGGAGCCAGGGCAGCAGGTTCAAGGCTCTGGAGATTTTAAACCTCTACAGTGGAACCACCAAATTCAAACAGAGCCACGGGGGGAAGGGGAATTATCCCCAGATTGTGCTGAGCCAGGGTCTGTGTGCCAGGGGGATGGAAATGTCCCTTCTCAAACACAGAAATCACTGAGTTTTTACCCCCTGAACAGGTGTTTGGGAAATTGTGTCAAATTAACCTGTGGGTTTCAATCACCTCTCAGTAAACTGACACTTGAGCACAGCACAGATCTTCCAGCCTGAGCATGAAAATGATGGGGAGAAAAAGTTGAATAAAATAAAATGTAATTTTGAAAATCCAGCCCTCAGTGGCTACAGCTGCCTCACATCCAGCACTCAGGAGTGTTTAATAATTATTGTCTGATTTTTGCATCTTTCCACCAAATTCCCAGTGTCTCTGAACAGGGTAAGGATTGTGTTTTCTACCAAGTCCTTACCACACTTGTTGATGGATGATATCAGTGAAGTAGAACAGCACATAAATCCAGCATTTCATCAGAAAAGTGTCCTTGAAGATGTTAAACCTTAAAGCACGAGCTAATTAAACATTACAGAATGCCTGAGCAAACAGTGGGTTCATATTTAGTGTGAATTAGGGCTGGTTTTTTTGGTTTGTTTCTTTTTTGATTGGCAGCAGGGGAACACTGGGGAACAGGAGCCTTTGTGTGGGTGCTGCTCAGGAGGAACCACAGTGTCCTTGAGGAGGAGAATTTGCCTTTGGATGGGACTGAGTGGGATGTGAGCCTCCCTCCCTGGAGGAACCTGGCACCACAATGGCTCTTTCTTCCCCTGAGCTTTGGGGCTTTCTTTCCCAAGCAAGAAGGGAAGATCCCTGTCACATCCAGGCAGCCCTCCCTGCTTTTAGGCAGGATGATGCCCTCAGGCACGTTGTCCAGGCCACTTCTCATTGTCCAGAGGCTCCTGCCACTTCCCTTGGAAGACTTTTGCACAGTGCATTAGCCCACGCTGGCAGGAAATGTTTCCTATTTAATAGCTTACATTTTCCACTTCCTTATCTGCGTCCCATCACTCCTAGAAATATCACCGAACCACCCTAAACAATTCTTTTCCCTCCCTGGTGTTTACAGCATGCAAACAGTTCCCTCTTCATCTGGAATTCCTGTCCTGGCTTCATTCATCTTTTGTCCCCTCTGACAAGGCTTCACCTTCCCCCTGTGCCCTCTTCAAAATCTCCCTCTGATCCCCCTTTTTTATGGGGTCTGGGGCCCCTCAGATCCCCCCTGCTCTGCTCTTCCTATCAAACCTCAGCTCCCACACTCTCTTCCCTGTAGTTCATTTTATTGCTGGAAAAACACAGCAGAAAATGAGGTTTTCAGTGCTTTAGGGAGGGTTTTTTGGTTTGTTTTTATGGTTGAAGTGCTGAAATCATTGCTAGATATATAGATATCTAGATATAAAGATATATAGATATAGATATATATAGATATATAAATATAGATAAATAGATACAGATATAAATATATATTTTAAAAAATATATAGATAGAGATGTGCACACCTGGACTCACTGTATTATCAATTATATATTTCTCCTCCATTTTATTATGGATTTCAGTGATTCTGTGCCATGCCACAGGTGTCACCTTGACTTTATTTGGTTTAAGTTAGAGTAGGGCTGGACTGGGCTGGCTCTTCCTCCACAGAGTTCAGGACAGTTAAATTTAGGGAGTCTCTCTTGGCACGTGAGCAGTCGCACTTATCTCTGCCTCTTCCTCCTGGAATTTACAACTGCTTCCTGCCAAAGCTGCTTCTTGGCACGGGGGTGGCCGAAAGAAACAATACAAATTACGCATTGTTTTCATTTTATTGCAAACGTCTTCGATTGTTTTAGCTATCGAGCCTCCTTTGGAACTCGAGGCAAAAAAAAATTTAAAAAAATAAAATAAAATATTGCTGCAGTTGGGACCTCCCTCTGCTGCCCAGGGAGGCAGGAGGTGCTGCTGGCCCGGGGCCAGGCTGGAGCAGCCCTGCCAAGGTGCTATTGTGAGATCTGGGAAAAGACCCTTCGGCTCTTTGGACCACACTCAGATTGTCTGAATTCCATAAAAGCTCCCAAACCTGCTCTGTCCCACTGTGCTCTGCTTGCTGCCCTACTTGGAGCTGCTTGGTGTGCTGGAAATGCCATTTCACCTGTGCACTCAGGAGTCACTAAAGCACTGAACTGCCTCAATTCCTGCTTCTGGTACAGTGGCTGTGGTTTAGTCAGCTTCTACTTTGCCATTTTTATTATTATTATTATTATTGTGTTTTATTATAATTTTTGAATTTTTATTATTATTTTTGCTGGTTTTATTATTATTTTTGCTGGTTTTATTCACAATATTGAGCCTCTGGGAGTGTCAATGACCTTTTTGCCCAGGACACCAGAAATGTCCTGTGTTGATTTTTAATTCAAATCCCTTCTCTCTTTCACCTGAGCCCTCTGTGTGTCCCTTTAGCCTCCTGTCCCCCTTCCAGCCATCCTGCCTGGCCATTCCCTGTTCTCCCAGTGCCCATCCCAGTGCTCCCTGCTCTGCCATCCTCATCCTCAAATCCATCCCCAAAATCTGCTCTCACCTCTGCATCCTTTTCCACCAAAATGGCAAAAGCTGGGTCTGCATGGGGTTTATTTTTAGGTTCGGCTTGTGCTGGGCTCATCCTATTTTTAGCTGGCTTTGTGAAACTTTCTATTTTTAGTGCAAAAGACAAAACAAAAGCAATTGTTATCAAAGCCTGTCTTTCTAATTAATGGGATTGCTGAGCATATAGGCATGAGAATATTTATCCCTCCTGGAGCATTACACATCCTCAGGAAGCCCCAGTCACCCCTTGGACAGACAGAACCAGTTCCAAAAGTTCACCTCGAGATTTGTGTGGCTCTGCAGGCGTTCCTGGCCATTCATTGCTCTTCACTTTTAACCTTAATTTGATTTTCCCCGGGGACACACATCTTTATGCAGGAGATGATGGGGAGTTAGCCCTGAAAATCAGCTTTACTGCGGTGCTGAGGCCTTGCAAGGCAGCACATCTGATGTTTATCATCTGCACACATAAATCACGAGCTGGATGAGGCCCTTGGAACAGACACAAACTGCAGGGAAAACCCAGAGGGGCTCAGGGGTTCTGGATTTGCCCTATTAACATCTGCAAACGACTTCCTCTGTGTCAGAGAGCAGGGAAAGGGTTTCAGCTGTGACCTGTGGTACTCTGCTGCAGATAATGTGCCCCCAGAAATGTCCTGTACCAAAGGCAGGGGCTGTAACAAAAAATGAGTATCCAGGGCTAAGGTGATTTCCTCCTGTGAGGGGTTTTGCCTTGCTTTCTGTAATAAAAATGCAATTCAGATTTATTTATTTTAAAGCACTTTTAAAATTTAATTCAAACAAATCACTTGGTAGCTGTGCTGGCCTTTTGCAGCCTTTTATGCTGAGCTTTTGATGGCTGATCCTGTGGCTAAAAATATGACTAAAAATCTAATAACAGGCCATTGGAGAGATGCTGGAACACAACAAAGCATCTCCTGCAATGCCACAAGCAGGGAAAAGAGCCTGCCCAGAGACAGACTTTGGACTTGGCAGCTTTTCTAGGAGACCTCAAGGTTTCTGATGGTTTTTTCAAAGTGCCAAAGGCTTTTCTGCTTCCAACATCCCAGTGGGAGAGCCAGGAGGATCCGTGGGGAAATCATGGATAAAACTGAGCAGGATCATCCTTATCCCTGGGGAAGGGGCAGCTTGGATTCCAACCTGATGGAGACTCCGGAGGTGCCCTACACCCCTCACATGGTAATTCCACAATTCCTGTGGCTCACTGCCTTTTCTCTGCCTTCCAGGCCTGACATTGCATTTATTATCCTTTCTTTAACCAGCTGAAAATGCAACTTTTCACACCAGAGTGTGTCCAAGTGCTCCAGCATCCCAACTTTGCCAGCCCTAAAATGGATTTGGAGCCCAACCATAAATCTGTGTGCAGTCCACACCATTAGAACTGCAAATGGAAGAAGTCACAGCATCTTTTATTTTTTTTTAAGCTGCTGATGGAGCTCTCAGGGGTATTTTGTACCTGAATGGCCCTGAGGAAACCCCAGAGTGAGAACTGACGCCAATGTCCGCATGGTTATGTAAATTTAATGTTTGTGACATAAAAGCATGTGAGCAGAAATATAGAGAATTAGAGGCATCTAATCTCATCTAAATTAGAGGAATGTCCAATCAGGCAACAATCTTTTGGGGCAGCAGAGCATGGACTGTGGGAGATTTGTCTCCTCATGGCTGAGTCCTGCTCTGTGATAAAGCAAAAGGTTAAAACGTGCTGGGGTTCATTCCATTCCCCCTGAAGAAAATAAATTTTCAGTGACTTTGCTGTAACCCCACCCCAGAGCTGCTGGAGGGAGGGATGGATGGATGGATGGATGGATGGATGGATGGATGGATGGATTTCCTGCTGGAAATTGCAGACACTTTGTGCCTCTTTTTCCCCAAAACAGCACCAGAGGGTCCCTGAGCTCTCAAATGAACCAGACAAGAAACCTGAGGAGGATCAGAGCAGCTGTAAATGGAACACACTGAGACCTGGATGAGGATGAGGGGCTGGGGGTGATGGTTTCATCCTGGGCAGGTGCCTGCACCAGCGTGCCTCAGTTTCCCTCTCCTACAGCAGGGATAATGCCCCTTCCTTCCTTCCTTCCCTAAGGACTGTTAATAGTGGTTTTAAACCACAGGTGCTGTGCTGCTCAGACAGGGCTGGCAGCAATTCCAGATTAGCAATCAGTCATTTGATTGTTTCAGGGTGGTGAGTTCTCAGCTGCCCAGGTGGAGCTGGGCTCAATGAGCTGCTCAGAGCCAGGCTGGTTCTGACAAGTGGCAAGAGAGGAAGGAAAGGTTTATTTGTTAAAAAAGATACAGATAACAAGAAGGAATATGACAAGAAGGAATTTCAGCTGATTCTCAAAAGTGGAGTTTCTTGAAATGTGTAGCCTTTACCTTAATAAATTGTATCCTGTGGAGCTGCTGCTTGAGGAAAGTTTGGAGCAGAAGGAGCAGAGAGCAAGGTCCTTGTGTATTAATCACTGTGTAATTTGGTCCACACTCAAGGGAAAACGTGCAAATAACCAGGGGGGGCAAAAAACACCTACAAATTATCAAATTCTTATTTATTCATTCCCTGTGCTACTTCCTTCTGATAGAGAGGTAAACCCTAATTATTGTCACCAATCTAATCAAGTCACAAGGGTTTTCTAGATTGTGTTTAGGTTTGCCCAATAAAGCCCCAAATGGGGCAGTAAATGCAGCACGGTGTTGATAGGCAGGAATCAATCAGAAGCAAACACGAGGGGCAGACTTTGGAAAAGCAGAAGCTTTTGGTGTCTGTGTTTGTGTTTACCTGCCCCAGGTGTGGCAGCCCCTGCAGGGCGAGGGGCTGGGCAGAGGGAAGGGTTTGCAATGTCAGCCGGGAACCTGGGAAAGCCAAGTGCTGAGGGACAGGGAATTTATTGGGAACAGGGAAATAAACGCAGGGAAAGCCTGCAGGACTTTCTGAGCGGCTCTGAACCTTGATCTGCTTTAGCACCATCTCCCTTCAGCACTCTCAGGGCAGCACTTCCCTCTGATAAAGCTGGGTCCCTTCTCCCCTGCCTGCACTCTGCTCTGTTTTAGTGCAAACAATGGGCCCTCCGGCACTTTGGAGCTGCGGGGTTTCATTCCGAGGAGGCTCCGTGCTCTATTTGCATAGGAAAAGGGATTTATTCAGTGCTGCTGATTGAACAGAAGCAGGGGGGGAAAGACCTCCTGCATTTTTCAATACTAATTATAGATCACTCTTTAATTGAGCCATCCTAAGTGCACAGTGTGCTTATAGTGCCCAGGGAGCAAAAATAGATGGGGCTGATGCAGCAAAGACATATTGTTCTTTCTCCCTCAGCAGAATTTCATCTTGGATCATACACAGCAAAGCAAAGGCAGTAGAAATTTCAAACAAACAATTTCTTTCAAGTTTAAAAAGATAAAAAAATTAAGTTTTGGTATTTCGGATGCACGTACATAATAAAATACAGAGATCAAGTCAAAGCTCATTGATTTTTCTTGGAGGAGGAAGGCAGATAGAATCTCTAAAGGTGAAAAGAAACCCCCAAAGCACCCATTCATTCATGAGAAGAGCCCGTCCTTGATATTTTAACACAAATAATAAAAGGCAGAGAAATAAATAAATCCATCATCCTTCATTTACCAGAGAGAAGAATCAGAGAGCCTGTAGTGCAAGTCCTGATAGTCAGAAACAGATCAGAAATAAGAGTAACCCTGAGGTGGGGTTAGAAAGAGCAGGGAAGCACTTACCTACTGCCTCTGTCTTGAGAATGTGCAGGCAGAGCACAGCAAGGAACAGCAATTCCATTCTCTAGTTTAAATAGGCTCAGTGTTGAAACCAGAATTGATTAGACTCCTCAGGATGTGATCATATTTCTGCTCTCAGTTTTATACTGGAGTAAGTAGTCCAGGACAGACCTGAAAGCCATAGCAGGAAGGTGAACTCCTCCCCTTTGTAATTTCTCCAGATTTGCCCTGCTCCTGATTTGCCTGAATTTATTCATTCTCCAAAGTGGATGGCAGAGGAGTGAGGCTTTCTGGCACTGAGCAAGGAGCCTTCAGTGAATAACTGAGGTTTTGCAACCTGCACAGGTCCAGCAGCCCAAATAAAATTCTGCATTTTTATTTACTGGGAGTTTTTCTCCTGGCAGCCTCGTGACATTCAATTAATACATGTGTTAATGTTTCCTTTAAAAAAAAAAACCCAGGGAGACAAATCAAACCCCAACTCCCCCTCACTCCTACCCCACAGCTCTCCAAACAGGATTGGAGTTGATTTGGGACTGGAAAATGGGAATTCCATGTGCAGCGACAGGAAATGTTAATTAGGTGACATACAACACCTTACGTACGTAATTAAGCAACAATACATTTTTTAAATAATCCTTTTTCTCAACTTTCTGCTTCTGCTACTGTAGAATGATAAATACACAGATTTTTTTGTTTTGGTCCCCTTTGTTTTCCCATCTAATTTTTTTTTTTGGAATTAAATGTGACTCAGGGGCAACTCAGACTTTACATTCAAAAATAAAAGCGACACAGCTTTATTACAGACACAGCATCACCTCTGGGGTTTTTGGGCTGGGCTGAGGAATACAAATGAAGCAAACTCCTTCCCCAAATGTCCCTGGAGGTGCAGAGCTGGGCTGGGAGGAAGAGGAGGATGCCCGTGAGGGATGGGCAGAGTGAAGTGATGTTATCCCAGCCGAGCTGAGCTTGCAGAGTCATCCAGCAGAGGCTGCATCCCACAAAAAGGAGCTGAGAAATCTCTGCCTGCCCTGCTGCTCCCCCAGAGGGGTCTCAGGGGCTGCAGGCACGCCCAGAGCAGCTCCTTTCTTGATAAAAACGCTGGAAATAACATTCCCACAGTGCAGGTCTGCCGGGGAGGGTGATGAGGTAAATAATTCCTGCAGGGGAGAACAATGAGGGGTTGGTGGCGTTGTGTCCCTGCCGGGTCCCTGCGGGGCCAGGGGGATGCT
>NW_005054368.1:1721231-1721900 GCF_000277835.1 Geospiza fortis | reverse complement strand
ACCAACACCTCGGGAGTGTTTTCCTGCTCTAGTTCTTTAAAGCCCTCTGTTCAGGACTGAAAAGCTGAGCGCTAGAAATTCTGGTCTTGAAAATCAGGATCCTTGATTTATTTATTGAGTTATTTCTTTCTTTCTTATTTTTATTTTCTTTTCTTTTCTTTTTTGTTTTTGTTTTTGTTTGTTTCTTTCTTTTTGTTTTATTTTTTTCTTTTGGGGTTTTTTCCCCTCTTCTTTTTGTTTCTAAGCCTCCCAGCCTGTCATTATCAAAGTGGTAATAAACTGCACTGCAGTCATGTTAATTAAGCCTTCATTTGAGCTCAGAAGTGAAGGCACGCTCAGGCAAAGGCATTCCCTTTCCTTCTAAAGTCTGTCATCTAAATAAGCAGGGCTGGCATAATTTCATCTCCTCATTTTTATTTTTTTTTCCCTGAGGAAACTCCACTGACAGGCGCTTGGATATCAGCTCTTGATGGCATTGCTGCACTTCAGGGTAGTTCTGATTCCTTTTCAAAACCAAAACTGAGATGCCAGGATGCCATCAAGAACTGGGAGCATTTTACACCAAGATTTTTGGATACTGGGCCTGAAGATGTGAGAGCATCTTGGTCAGAGGAGATGACACAAAGTTAAGCAGCTCTCTGAATTCCAGGCTGGTTTTTCCTGGCACTT
>NW_005054368.1:1716372-1721221 GCF_000277835.1 Geospiza fortis | reverse complement strand
AGGGAAGGATAGCTGGGAATATTAAAACCAGTAAAAACTGCACTTATTTCGTGGCCTGGAGAGGCACAGCAGCAAGGGCTGAGAGGGGGAGACTGGCTGGAGGCCAAACCCGGGTCCGAGATGAGCTGACCCAGCAGAGATTGCCCTGCAGGGGACAGGGAAGCACTTCCCAGGGATTTAAACCCCAGAGGGGTTCCAGGATTAGCGAGTGGGTGATTGGGAATCCCACCCTGCAGGGTGAGAAAACACAGAGCGCTCTTCATTTGGCTGCGTGCTGTCGTTTCATTGCTGAGAGTTCCCACGCTCCTGAGGAGGAAATCTGGAATTTCAGAGCTCTGGGTGAAGCAGAAACACGGCAGCTTCATCTTCCATGTGCAACCGTGGGCTGGCTCTGGCTGTCCTGGGAATGCTGTCCCAGCACAAGGTGGGACACTGGGATGTTCTGCCTCCCTCACACCCAGCTGACCCTGGACAGGCTTTGCTTGCCACTCACCTGCTTCCAGGTGTTTGTCTCCCATCACTCCAAACCTGGGAGGCAAAAATTCCTCCAAGACAGAGAGGCTGGAGGGGGGAGGAGCAGAGCTCTGTGTTTTCAAAATAGCTCCGAAAAATCTTGGACAGAGATCACACACCCCCCGTTTGTGTCTCCCTCTCCAGAAAGGAAGGCTTTAATCTGCATTAATTGAAACATAAATTGGATAAATAGGCTCCTTATTTGTATCACTCCCTTTCCTGAGTGTTTCTTCCTTGCCAGCCTCGTGATGGCCACGGAGAGCAGGGCAGAGGGACACTGTGATCCCACAGCTCTGCTGAGGGCCCTGGCACTGAAACTGGCATTCATGGAAGGATCCTGCTGAGCTGCTCAGGCCTCTTGGCAAGTTTTGGCCCAGGTTTGGTGTCTGCAGCGTGGTGACAGTGCAGGGACAACGGGGAGAAAGCAGAACCGTCCCAATCCCCACGATCTGGGGTCAGGAATGGAGAATGTGACAGGACACTGAAACCCCTCATCCTTTTTGGATTGTCCTGTGTGCACACTGAAATAGAGATTTTTGGAGTTCACTTGAGTTAGCAATGTGAATTAAGCATTTAAAGTCTCCTCCCTGAGCTGTGGCTCTCCTATTTCATCACAAGGATGCAGTTTTTCCCTGGAGTTCCAGGCACAGTTCCAGTTCCAGCTCAGAGGACCCCAGGGTGAGGGTGGGAGCTGCCCAAGGGCTCCTGGGCAGGGCTGGCCTCAGCTCCTGCAGGAATTCCCTGTTTTGGGATCGATTTTGGTGTGTCCCAGCTGGGCCCTGTCCTTCTGAGCCCTTGTAGGTCCCACTGGAGGCTGAGAGCTGCAGCTGGGGGCATTCTGAGGCTGTGAGCTCAGCTGGGTGAACTTGGATTTTCCACACCTGAACCATCACTAAAAATTCAGCCTGAAGCCTCTCCAGTGTGGTCAGTGGTTATTGTCTTCCCCACAGGCACGATCAACAGATAATTCCACAAAATGAGGCCATTTCTTACACATACATCAAAATAAATTGGGCATCCAGATAAATAAGTGTCAATACAATCACAGAGCTCAAAGGAAAGCAATCACAGAACTAAAAACAAGTGCTGCAGAAGGTGAAATCTGGGTAAATATAAATCTAAGGCTGCCCACAGCAAGGTGCAGTCAGTGCCTGAGGTGTCAGCCCGAGATCCTGGAGATTAGATTGAGTTGCCTGGAATCCTGTGTCACCTTAAACAAACAATGGGATTGCTCTTTCCCCATTTATAGGATGCAGATAACAATTCCTCACAAGGGTATGGTGAGGTAAGCACAGGGAATGCTGCACAGTTCCTGGAATACAGGAGTAGAGAAACACCCTTGGATTGAGGTTGTTCCATGAAGAGGTTGGGCTTTAAATTTAAAATATTTTTCATCTGGTTTTGGGAGCCCCAGCTGCATCACAGAGGGCTGGAATATACAAATCTGGGGGTTTCTGTGTGTTAAAGCCCACTAAAAAAGCAGCTTCCACACTATTGTCTCCCCTAATCCTGCAACATGATGGTAATTTGTATGCAATTCTATTAGGGAAATCAGATTACAAATCTTTTGTGGAGAGCTATTTATACCACTTGATATTACTTTAATTACATTCTGATCTCACAACGTTTAGCATTTTGTGCTCGAGCACCAAATTTTCAAATTAGAGCAACTTCAAGGAGCATTTTCAGGAATATCTAGAGCCCTTTGGAGCCCAAATTCACAGATAAATTATTTTTAGCCACCAGGGTATTTTCAAAACCGTTTTGCTCTGTGGATGTTGTGCTCATCACAGGTGTCCTGTGCCCACCTGGGCCATGCTGCCACTGCTGCTGGGAGGGAAAGGATTTGCTGGGCTGGCTCAGGGGTGGCAGAAATAGTGGGGCCCTTGTTCAGCAGCAACCTCACACCCGAGGTGTGCCTGCCAGGGCTGGGATTACAAAGGGAGTTTTATCTGGGACACTGGGAGAGGAATATTTTATAGGGTGTTAATACAGCCCCAGGCTTGATTGGTCAATTCTCAGCCCTTATTTCTATGTTATCATTCCCTTGTGACCATCTGAAATGCTTATTGCTTACTTAGATTTGTATAAAGTATAATAATCACAATTAAAAAGTGTATTAATTAATTATAAAGTATTCCTGGTACACAAAAAATTGTGGGTGCTGGGTGCACATTAAACTGAATATACTTTCATACACTTCAATAGAAAAAAAAAAGCCCTAGAATTCCCCTTTTTAAACTCAAAATTATAGCCTAAATTTCTGACATTTTAACTTTGGCAGAGCTATCAGAGTTCACAGATTCCCACCTGTGCGGCTGGAATTGCTGCTGTAATGATCAGTGCTGAATGTGGGAGCCCATCAATTCAGCTGAGCTGCTTGGGAAGGCCGTGGTAGAAAATTGTGACCAACGAAGGTGAATCCTTTGCTAAGGTAACAATAAAATACGAATTGAATCAGAATAAATACCGTGGATAAATGGATAATTTACCTGGATAATTGTCTTGCTCAGCTGTTTAAAATCTCCCTGCTGCCTCTGTACCTGTATTTTATTCCAGCAGTGCCCTCTGCTGAGAGCATGGAATGTGTGTCCCCAGAGCTTGTTTTCCCCCCAGGTCTCAAGTAGTTTCAATCTAAGATCTCAAAAAACCATTTGCATTTAAAAAGATGGAGAAAGAGAAGCTGCACTGGTGTTGGTAGTGGTTTATTAATGACCAAGCCACATGAAATAAACACAAAATATCCTGTGGCAAAGCCATGGTAGTGGTGTTGGCTGGGTTTTAGCTGTGCTATCATGGAAGGATTAAGTGGGAAAAGGCATTTTCTGGGCTGTTGGGGTCCAGGCTGGAGACACAGCACTGATGTTTTATTTCAGCTCCCTCAGCCCTCCAAACCCACAAAACTCTGCTCCCCCTTTCCTGCCTCTCAAATCCTTTATGATCTAATTCATTTGTGAGTTACAGCTGGATTCACTTCACTCCATTTGAGAACATCCCTGAAGAATTTTTAAACTGCAGGTGTCACCACCCGTCTCCCCAAGCCCTGGGCAGGTTTTGCTCTTGTCAAAGGTTGCTTCCAGCAGCTCATCCGTGCGGGAAATGTGCTCTGCAGTTTGGGCTATCCTAGCAACTCCCAGGGATCGGCATAGCCCCCAGCTGGCAGCCCAAATATTAAAAAACACACCTGGTTAAAGTTTAACCCCCGTGACGACGATGATGTGGCAGCAGGAGCTGTGTGTCAGGAGAGGATCCGCGCCCGGGGATCGGGGTGGGAGCTCCTGGGGAGAATGGGATGAGCAGAGCCGGCCCAAAGGAGCATTTCCCACCATGAACGGGTTCCTGAACTGCTCTGCCAACCACACCAAGATCTGGAGTCACTACTTGGTGCTGGCCCTGGGCATCCCCCAGCTGACCATCAACGTCATCTCCATCATCTTCAACTGCACCGTCATCTTCACCCGCCTGGCCACCAGGGACCTGCACAAGCCCATCTCCATCCTCTTCTGCAACCTGGCCATCTCTGACCTCTTCACCAGCTTCTCTGGCTTCTGGATTTCCATGCTGTTCATCACCAACCCTGACATCACCATCTTTGGCTCCCGGGACATGCTGGCTCCCTACTCCCTGTACACCATGTCCATCCTGTCCACCATCTACAACCTGGTGAGCATCGGCATTGAGCGCTACCTGGCTGTCGCCAAGAGCATGAGGACGAGATTCAGGGTGGCCAGGAACCACTCCATCGCCGTGGTCTTCATCAACTGGGTCCTGGCCTTCTTCCTGGGCTGCCTGCCCCTGATGGGCTGGAACTGCCTGCACGCACAGAGCAACATCTCGGTGCTCTACAGCCCCTTCTGCGTCAACTACCTGGTCTTCATCGCCATGCCCAACGTGGCCGTGGCCTTCCTCGTGCCCCTCTTCACCTACCTGAGGATCATCATCATCCTGAGGAAGAGGAAGCTGAGGATGCAGGCGTGCGGCCAAGCCACGGGCACCTACAGGTCGGCAGAGACGCAGGTGGCCAGAACCAGCATCTCCATCTGGCTGCTGGCCCTGGTGTCCTACGCGCCATTCCTGGCCGGCGTCATCTTCGACGCGGCCAACCAGCGCTGCCACGGCGAGCTGTACCCGGGGGTGTACATCTTCAGGAACTGCACAGCCATGCTGATCACCCTCACCTGCCTGGGCAACCCCCTGCTGTACACGCTGAGGCTCCGGGCGCTGGGGGCCTGGCTGAAGGCGCCGTGCGGCCTCTGGGCCTCGCGCGTGAGGGCCTGTGCCGCCATCGGCCACGTCTGACCAAACCCACCCCATCCCAGGGTGGTGTATTGTGATA
>NW_005054368.1:1714265-1716362 GCF_000277835.1 Geospiza fortis | reverse complement strand
CGTGGTTGACTCCACAATTAATAGACAAGTATCATGTGTATAGGTTGAGAAAAGTTGTATAGGTTTATGGTTGTGTTGTGTGCGGCCTCTAGGCCTCATGCGTGAGGGCCTGCGCCGTCGGCCATGTCTGGCCCATCTACCCCTGCCCCGGGGTGATGTATTGTGATAAATGAGGAGTGTCGTGGTGGACTCTCACAATTAATAGACAAATAGCGTGTGTATAGGTTGAGAAAAGTTGTACAGGTTTATAGTTGTGTTGTGCACGGCCTCTGGGCCTCGCGCGTGAGGGCCTGTGCCGCCATTGGCCATGTCTGACCAAACCCACCCCATCCCGGGGTGTTGTGTTGTGATAAATGAGGAGTGTCGTGGTGGACTCTCACAATTAATAGACAAATAGCGTGTGTATAGGTTGAGAAAAGTTGTATAGGTTTATGATTGTGCTGTACCCCCTCGTGTGGTTGTCAAGGGACAGCTGGGAGGGCTGGCTTGTCACTGTGGTGACACCTGAGCTCCAGTCAGGGTTTGAGAGGTCTCCACCACTGGGCAGAATAGAAGAGGTTGATGGACAGAACTTTGGGAGGGGTTAAAGGGTTAAAAAGGAAAAAAACCTCCATTGTGAGGGGGCTGAGCACATGGCGGGGAAAATCCTTTGCTCCTGGCACCATAACCTCTTCTCTTTATTCAGCCTTCTGTTGTATTTTTGATGAGGTTTAAGAAACCTTCCTAAATTATGAAAAGTGAGTAGCTGTTTCTCACATTGTGATGCTTGTGTCCCCAGCTGTGTGCTCTGTTAATGCTGGACATTGTGTTTGTGCCTTCAGTGCTGGCTCTGAGAGCCAAGGTGCGGAGAAGAAGCAGCACAGAGTTTGTTACCAGAGGCTGCACTCACTGCTCTAACAGCAGCACTGCTCCACATTCTGTGCTGCACTCTGTTGTCCGGGCACTGACGGAGCAGAACAGAGTGCTGCTTTGCTTTTCAGTTGGTTTAGCTGGCTGAGGCACAGTTTTCCCTGCACTGTTTATTTTTCTTTCCCTTTTCTTCCAACTGTTCAAACCTGCTCTGGTCTGGGACCTGGGGAGCACCGAGAGCTTGCTCTTGGTGGCCTCAGGGCTCCTGTGGGCAGCAGCCCTTCCCAGTGCCACAGGCACTGATAACAGAGTGTGAAAGGTGCACATGCTGTGGCTCCACGCAGATATTTACTATATGTAGTTTGTTGTATTGATTAGTGGTGCTGTATTAACAGTTCAGTAGTATGGTAAATGTAGTTTCGTAGTTAAAAGGTAACTTTTGTAGTTAAAATAGGAACTATGTGTGTGGGATATTTTTTTAAGAAAGGAATGAGGTACTCACAGAGAGATAGCAGCCACAGGACACCTCAGTCTTTCAGAGAAAAATAATTTATTGCCCCATTATCAGAAGAAGCTGACTTCTTCCCAGAAAGAGGTACCCAGACTGTCTGTAACTCTTTGTTTTTATTGTCTCATATTGTCCTAATCCAAATTGTCCAAATTATTATTACTCTAATTATATTACTATTTTTTATAATAATTTTGTTACTATTAAACTTTTAAAATTTTAAAAACAAGCGGTTGGCGTTTTTCACGTGACATCAGCTCATGCTTCTGGCTCCGCACTGCTCACTGCTGCTCTGTGGTATTTCATCAACGCACAGCAATAAAATCCCATGGACACCCACAAGTGAGGATGTTCTCACATTCATCACACACAACCCCAGCCGCTTGGAGTTTTCAGGGACTTCTTTCCAGTTTCTTTGCTTTGTTGTTGTTTCCTCATCTTTATCTATATTCCTCTGTAACTCTCCATATTTCCCTATTTATTTGTCTGTTTATTTATTTATTTATTCTGTTTATATATGTCCATATCCATATCCACTTCTCCTTCTTTCTTCCCCCATTCACAGCGCGCTCTCTCTCTATATCTAAATCCACATATCTCTCTATATTTATCTATTTATAGAAATAACTCGATAAAACGCCCAGGCTGCGCTCGGCGGTCGATTAAACACGCCTGGCTCGCGGCGCTCGATTGGCAGCCCTGGCCGGTGGAGCGGAAGCGGAAGTGGAAGCGGAAGCGGC
>NW_005054368.1:1694990-1714127 GCF_000277835.1 Geospiza fortis | reverse complement strand
CCCGCAGCTGCTCCGTGCCGTGCTGCCGGACCCACCGCGGTGAGTGCGGGCCGGGCTAGCCGGGGTTAGCCGGGGCTCACCGGGGCTGACCGGAGCTAACCGGCTCTGTCCGCAGAGCGCTGCGCGCCCGGTGCCCGGCGGGAGGAGGAGGCGGCCGGGCCCGGATCCCCCCCTGCCCCCGCGGGCAGCCCCGGGGCCCCGGAGGACATCCTGGGCGAGGAGGAGGAGCAGGACCGCGTCCCGCCGCAGAAACTGCAGCTCCTGGGTAACAAATCCCGCTCCTGGCAAACACTGAAATAAATACGGCGTGTGCTGTGTGGGAAAGTGATGCTGTGTTCATCTCCTTTGGCATTAATCCCCTTTAAGTGGTGTGGTAATACAGTTTTTAGGCTCTAACATAATATTAAAATAGAAACGATGTGCTGTGAGATGCTTTTTGTAACTAGCACCAGGAATGGAAAAGGTAATCAAGAATCTCTTCCCATTATCCTCTCTGGATGGAGATAACAACAAACACACCATGATCCCAAGAGAAGAATTATTGCTTCCTTATCAGGAAAGCTCAGACTTGGAGGAACCAAGAAAATTGATTTACAAGATGAAGGGGGGAAGCTGAGCAGAAACACCCTGGTTTGAAAGGAATGTTTGATTCGTGTATGAGATATATAATTGTGCAATAAGGTGTTGCATTTAAGGGTTAATCCTTTGTTAGCAAGGGGTGCTTTGGGGGAGAGTGGGAGTCTGAAATTCTTTGTTTTTTATTGTCCAAGCTTTGGTTGTCTAAATTCTTATTGTCCTAATTTTCCTGACTCTTTTCCAACTTCTAACACTTTAACACCGGTGCCTGGCGTTTTTCAGGGAGCTGAGCTTTCCCTGACAGCACCGTCAGTTGCTGTGTCCCCGGGAAGGTTTGCTGGCCCCAGGCTCGGCTGTAACTCGGCTGTAACTCTGTTTTTTCCCCTCCCTGCCCCAGGGGAATCGGCGGAGCTGCGGGATTTGCTGCGGAACCCGCACCTGCGGCAGCTGCTGCTGGCCCTGGAGCAGGCTCGGGACAAAAGCTCCCTCCTGAGGCGGCTGATGCAGGAGCCGCTGTTCCTGGAGTTCGCCGACTGCTGCCTGAGCATCGTGGAGCCTCCCGAGGAGAAGGAGAACGTCCTCCCCATCCTCCCCGAGTGAGCTTTGCTGCTGGGGGAGTGGGGATTGTTTCCTTCGTCCCTGAGATTTTTGTTTGGCGAGGTTTGGGTGCACTCTGCTGTGTGCCTTGGCCACTGTGCCCGTGCATGTCAGTGCAGAGCTGTGCTGGGACTTTCTTTTTTACATCCTGGGGCTTGACCTTGGTATTCTATGGAATTCTTGGGCAGCCACAGGAAATGTTGCTTCACAGTGACAGTATTAAATATATTTGCATTGATTTTAATCCATGAGTACTCTGAAATGTTTTTGTTTGCTGGAGGTTTTTGGGAAAGGTCAGACACCTTGACAAGGCATGGAGCAGTTTATTTTAAATGACATACACAGAGCAGCCAAACATTTTCAAGATCCACGAGCAACAAAAGGAGGGTTCAGAGCCCTCCTGGGCAGGGTGGTGCTGTCTGGGGAGCTCTGCACACACCTGGCAGCTGCGAGAGCTCATAGATTTTGGTTCTGTAGATAAAAGCAAGAGCCCAGCCCTGCTTTTCCCTGAGACATCTGCCCCTGGTGCTGCAGCTGGCTGGTGCTCAGTCAGGACGGTTGCAGGAATCAGGAATATTTATTGGCATTATTATTTGCTCACTCTGCCTGCTGCAGGCAGTTCAGTTCAAGTATTCATTGCTTCAAGCACCTGATCTGTTGGAATTGATTTGTTCCCATAGTGTTGATATTTCCTGTAAGTGGGGGGGAGCAGGAGCTGCCCCCACCCACAGTAAATGTAATTTAATGTTATTCTAAGGTTATTATAATGTGCATTATGAGGTGAGTCCCTCTCCCTCACGTTGTACGTACAAGGCAGCGCTGTGGAAGCTCTGAGGTAGCAGTAGAAGTGGACACTGAGTGATTTGGAAGCAGCAGCTTGCAGGGAGCCCCCCTGGAGGCCAAGGCCAGGGGCAGGGCTATGTGGGCAGGAGCTCCTGTCTGTCCAGCAGGATCTGGTTGAGTCCCGTGATGGAAAACGCCTCCGTGTGGGGGCTCACGTTGGCAAAGTGCAGGGGGGACCTCCTGCAGTGGAACTTGACAGGGCCCTGCGGGGACAAGAGGGGGAGAGTTCAGCCAGATGTGCAGCTGATTTTGTTACTCACATTTAACTCTGGAGTGTGGGAACCACTGGGGACAGAGGAACTCCTCCTCCAGAGGAGTCCCCACAAATGGACTGAAGAGAAATGGTCACTACAGAAATGCCAGCACTGAACTGGACTGAGATCAGCTCAGACTCTGGAGGTTGGTGTGCTCAGCACTGCCCTGGCACCGTTTGCAGCAGCTGTGGCAGTTCCTGCACACAGAATTTGATGCCAACACAAAAATGTTCCCCCCCCCAGACCCGAGGCTGATTTGTAAGTGCAGTTCCTGAGGGAAGGCAGTGCCAGGCAGTGGGAGATGCCACCCCAGCCTGCTCCCAAGCTGCAGACAGGAGGGAGGGGTGGGTACCTGCGGGAGGGCTCTGATGGAGGCGATGCCACAGCCCAGGTGTCCCCTGGGGCCCTCCTGCAGCCCCCTGGGGCAGCCCAGCAGCGCCAGCGCCCGCCGTGGCCCCGTGGCACTGCCAGGGGCTGCAGCCAGCACCAGCCCCAGGGGCCAGAGCTGCACAGCTGCCTGCAGGGACCACGCTGTGCCCAGGGAACAGGGAGCTCCAGGGGCCAGGGCAGCTCCAGGGCCTGCCAGCTCCTCTCCTTCCCCCTCGTCCAGCTCCGCTGCTGCCAGCGCTGGCCCCTTTGCCTGAAAGACACAACAACGGCAACAGCAATGTTCTCACATGTCCTGGGCACAACTCAGGACTGAAAAAGTGACTCTGTTAAGAGGGAGTCTGGAAGGACAGCACACTCCAGTTTCCATGCAGGTAAGGAATGAATTTATGCTGCAGGATGAGCCAGAAGCAGCACACCCCAGTTTCCTTGCAGGTAGGGAGTGAGTTTATTCTACAGGATGAGCCAGAAACAGCTGTACAGGACTGGCATCTGCTCTTCAGCTGGAGAAGAGTTTTCTGGAGCACTGGGTTTGCAGTTCTCACAGTTATTACTCTTTTTTCAGACCCCAAGAAGCCTCAGGCTCCTTTCAGTGCTGTCCTGTCCCCCAGACTCACCTTCCACCTCCTCCAGCCCCGCTGGATGGCGCGGGCAGCCCTGCGCAGCCTCTGGAAGCGACTCTTGGCCAGCCAGGAACGAACAGCTGGGGATGCAAAGAGAGAAACCTGAGTGGACAGGATCTCAGCAGCTCCTGCACACACTGGGAGATGGCACTTGGCCACTGCAATGCCCCAGAGTGACTGGAAATGTCCCTTGCTCTGTTATTTCAGCCCCACCCCACAAGTCACCTGCTTGGATGAGAGTTGCAGAGCGTTTCTCCTTTGCTGTTTTCTTCTCTTTAAATCTTCTCCAGCAGCACTGGATGCAAAATGCCTTCTCATTTAACACCTCTGCTCTCCTGGCTTCCAGGAGCTCCAGCTGCAGTGGGGAACAGGAGCCTGGAGTTAGGGATGGAATTCTGCTCACAGCTCTTCCTTCTTTTACAGCCTCTTGGTGTTTGCCCAGGGGACCACAGCTTCATTCCAGTGTCCTGTGACTGCTGGATTAGGTTTGGGAAGTGTCCTCACTTCATTGGTGCTTTTCAGGTAACATGGAAATGAAAATGGAAGCTCTTGGGCAGGAAGGTGGAGCCAGCAGCAGCAGGTTCATACCCAGCTCCACTGAAGGGGCTGCTTCAAGGCAGCAAGCTTGGCAGAACTGCCTTTGACTCCTTCCTCTCTTTCCCAGCCAAATCTGTCCTGTGGAGCTGAGGAAAGCTGCCATCCTTACTGGAATTCTGACACAAGTGCAGCTCCTTGTCCAACACAGAGGCCATTACACAAAGTGCTCTGCAGAGCTGGATTCTGATGGGTGCTTGATTGAGCTTAATAATTGGATGGAAAATGGCCAGTTCTGGTCACACTGGCTTGGCAGGAGTTTTGCCTCTGTCTGTGCCAGAATGGCCCTGAGGCAGGAGCACTCCAGAGGCATCAGCCAAGGAACAGCACTTACCAGGGAATTGGCCAGGAACACTTTGGTTTTGCCACAGAAGACTGAGGGGATTCCTGCTCCATTCCCTGCTGCCTGAGCAGGGCTTTGTCCCCTGAGAGCATCCTGGAGGATCTCCAGAACAGCAGCACGTGGTGCTTTGTCATCACCCATCGCTGCACTCTCACCTGGAAATGAAACATTGAGGAGAAGGCACCACAAAATTTGGAAATGGGGCCAGGACATTGTCTTTGCACTGAGATTTCCTGGCCACTTAGAGGGGAAATACCTGCAGCAAGAGGGGGTGGCTGAGAGCACTTGATGCTGCTGTGTTTAAGGCTAAGATGTGGCAGCACAGATTGCACCAGGTGCCAGCCAGCAGCAAACCAGTGTGGGTGTTTAAACTGGGCTGTGGCTGGGTGCTGCCTTCTCATCTGTCATCACCTCTGTTCTCCACAGGTAAAACTGTCATTTGGGGCAGATCCAGGCTGAACCAGGGAGGCTCAGGTGTTCTCCCACCCCAAACATCCCACATGGAAGCAGGAGAAAGCAGCAGCAATGCCATTAAGAATAGACTGAGCAGCTCAGTCCTAAGAAAATCCCATTAAATACTCAAAACTCAAAGCTGTGGGAGCAAAGAACAAAAGGCAGGGAATTGTAGCCTTAATGTACTGAAAAGTGCAGGAAGGGGAAGCAAATTCTGCACAATTGTACAGTTGTCACAGGGCACTGGGAGCAGCTATGGGGTCCTGCACTGAGCAGGAATTTATGGCAGCAATCACAGGTTATTAAAGCCATTTCTGGGACACAGTGCACAATTTTTTACATTACAAACAGTTCAGCCACATGAATCTCTTTGGAAATAGAGACAGATTTAATTCAGACCTGGAACAAGAGATTGTTGCAGGAGTTCCTGCATGCACAGGGCTGGATGGGTTTTGCATCATTCCATCCTGGATACTGTTTGTTTTTCTGCTATAAATATTTCTAAGGAGATGAGAGCATTTTAAGGTCCTGAAAACAAATAGAAGCAATTCTTGCTTACAGGAAGACATCTGGTGGCTCTGATGGTGTTCATGGGGCTGGGCTGATAAGGGAACCAAAAGCTTATCCCTGTGTTTGGGCAATTGTTTTGCTTTGTTTGCAGCTTATTACCCCCTCAAGATAAAAAGGACTAAAAACCCATCACAAAGAGGCTCTGCAGTTAATGGGTTTGTAATTGAGGGGGAAAGATCCACTGTGTAAGTAATTTTCCAGCCTGCACTTCCTTGCTTCACCCCATTTCCACAGGGTGAACAGATTTCCACCAGTTTTACTCATCTGAACAGGCTGGTCCTGCTTCCCACAGCTGCTGCTCATTGAACTGACCCACGGGGTGAATTTGGGGCACAGAAAGGGGCTGCAATAACCTTTAATATGAAATGTAACCCCCTGATGAGCTCCTCCTTTCAGGAGCTCAAAGCAAAGGCATTACCTGTGGGCTGGATTGTGTTTGTTAAAGTCCATCCTCACTCTTGCTTAGAAAAAGAGAAGTTTGCAAAAGGTGCAAGAAGCAGCAGAGTCCAGGTAAGCTGGAAGGTCAGTGATTCAGCAAGGAAACAAGGAGGGGGGAAAGAAAGGAAGGAGAAGGAAAATAAAGCAAAAGGTAAGTGGTTTTCAAGTCTACTAAAGAATCAACTCCAAATTATATTGGGTGAGGGGAACCCCAGACACCTCTGAAACTGTTCCACCCAGGAGGAGCACAGAAAACCAGCAGTGAGGGGTAAGATTTTAAGTGTTAAGCAAATTAGAAACTCAGGTTGGTGATAGGTTAAAGAAATATTTTGAGAATAGTGGTGAATACAGTAATTACCTGATCTGTGTGATATCAAATGGCTGCAGTGACAATTTTACTTGATGGCAGAGGGATTACCTGAAGAAACTTACCTGTTTTCTCAGCAGGATGAGAGTTGCTTTTATCCCACACTCTTTTTTTGCTGGAGCCCCAGGATTTCCTCAGCAGTTCGTAGCGCTCAGTGAAACTTTGGAAAGGGATCCTGGCAGACAAAATGTGCAGTGAATTCCAGGCAAGAACCATTACTGTAAATAACTGTTCCTTTTTGCTGAATGGTAATAACTCATCCTCTGAAGGGAGAAAATTCCAGAATGGCTTTGTGGATCCAGTGCATGGGATGCTAACAGACTGATGCCTGAATGGTCAAACAGGCCAGAAAGTTCAGAACTTGTGAAGAAATTCAGATTTCCCAGTAACAGTAGCAAAGCCAGGGCAGTAATTGTGCTTGGATATGCTGGCGGTGCAAAATATTTGGGTTTCCTGTTTATAAGCTCTTCTGAATAACTAAATGCCACTAATTGCTATAGAAATGGATTAAAAATGCTGAAGAAGCTGGACTTACCTGACTGGGAAACCTGCTGCACTGATGGTGATGGCTTCCACTATCCCACAGGCCTGCAGCTGGCTGAGAACCTGAGGCACAAATTGAGATGGTTTAGGCAAAGCTGACTTTGGTGGAAGCTGCTCCTTGTGTGCCCTGTCCTGGGCATCCACAGCCAGTGTTGGTATTTCCAGGCTCAGTGCTGGTATTTCCATGCTCAGCAGATTCCATGGGTGTTTAAAGCCTCACTGCCCATCAGATGAGGCTCTCTAGTTACAGCTTTAGCATCTGCTGCTCTGCTCCCAAAGCTTCTCAGCTTCCTGGACTCCAGGAACGAGCACAGTTTTGTTTGGAAGGTATTTGTGTGCCCAGAGCTGCTGTTGGAAGGGCTGTGAGGGCAGCACCCAAATCACCCCAGCCACAGGCAAGGTGCAGCTGGAAGAGCTGCTGTGCTTGGGAGCTGTGTTGGACAAGCACCTCAGTGACCCTGGAAGGGTGCTTATCTCAAAGGAGAAGGAGCTGTTTCAAAATGTGCTGTGCAAAGAGCTTTGCAAGTGACTCAAGATCCTAAGAAACTCAGTGCAGAGCCCTGGGGAAGGCTCTGGAGGAGTTACCTCTTCTCTCCTGAAAGTCATGGCCTTGCAGTCAGCGTTGGGCTTGATGCAGCGGATGTAATGGGGTGTGGTTCTGCTCAAAATCTCCATCAGGTGCTCCAGGGAGCTCTGCAGGAACAAACACAGGGCTCAGCAGGGCTCCTCCTCCTCCTCAGGGATCTCCCACCCACCCCATGGAGCTGCTCTGGGCAAGGATGGCTTTACAGACTCAGTGTTAGAGCACAAAATCCACTCTGTGGATGCATTTCATCAAATTGTTGATGGTAAATCCCAGAAGTTTCCAAAATTACAGCAGAAACCTGAATGGGATGTACCTTGAACTTGGACACCACTGTAACAACAGCTGCTCTGTTCTGGGTTTTGGTGTTATTTTGGTTCTTTTCTGTCACAGGAAATAATTTTTGAAGCAAAGGATCCTTTGAGTTCTGCAAAACGTGGATCAGCTCTGGTGGAACAGCGTCCTGCAAACAGACATGACCTGTCAGTATCTGGACCTGGCAGGCACCTGCACCTCTGAAAATAACTAAGAATTGCACATATAGAGATAGAACAGTATTTCTGATGCCAGATTTGATGTGACCACAGCTGCAGTATCAAATCTGATGATGTGCATTCATTCACAGTCAGATTTAGGAACAGAAAACAATGTTTGGCTGAACATTCAGCAAATCCAGGCAAATGTACGACTGCTCCCATCACTGCTCTTGTTACACAGCCTAAGTGAGCTCCAGCTCTCAGGAGTGGTTTAATCCCTGAAGGACAGACTGCAGCAGGCATTAGAAACATTCCTTTGAATTAAGAGATGGAGTTTTATTGCTGAATAAATAAATAACAGCACTTGCCATAATTGCTGGGGATGTCAGAGCTGAGAAGGGACCCTGCTCTCTGCAGACTATTTCACATTTCACTTATTCCCTGATGGCCAAAATTTGAGTACTTTGAGCACTTCAGCAGTTAAGCCCAGCTCTTGTTTCTCATAAATTTATATGAATATTTTTGGGAATTAAGTGCTGTATTTGAAGTTATAAAAATGCCCTGATGCCATTAACAATTCTGCATCCCCCAGGAATGGAAGAAGCCCTGATTTGGTGATGGTTCACTTCAACCCCAGCTCAAAGGTTTAACAAAGCATCTGCTTGTGCCAGTGGTGGTTCAGAGAATCCCACCAAGGACATCACCCAGTTTCACAGGGCCTGAAGGGTTTATTTGCAGCAAGGTATGTCCAGTACCCAGCACTGAATGTATTTGTTTTGATTTAAATCACTTTAGGCCTGTAGGATACTTTTAAGATTTTTTAAACAGCTTTTTCTGCAAACACCTACCTTATTTTTCTCCACCATTGCTGCCAGCTGATAGCAGACTTTGCCAGCATAGTGTGAAATGATAAAGTTGGGCTTCTTACTGAATTTATCTCGACTTAAACACTGATTAGTGGACAAGGCTTTCTCAATCCTGGTCTGGAACAGGTCAGTGTTGGAGGCTCTGTTCAGGCGACACTCCTGCAAAGGACACACAACTGCAGCACCTCTTGTTTGGCACAAAGACCTGACTCTAAAAGCTACAACATTTAACATTCAAATGGTAGCAATTTTACCTTCAGAGCTGCTTTGAGAATGCAAGGCCTGAAATACTGGGAAGGAAGAGGGGGAAAGAAGTAATTGAGGCTTCATATTTGAATCAGAACATCCAGGATCAGAGGGAAAAAGACAGCTCAGAATAGGAGGAAGCAGATTTTGTGAAACTGAAGCCCTGCAGAAATATTATAGCTGACAGGTTTTCTATTAATTTACTATTTGTGTTTTATTTGGTGGCATGGGACAAAGGCAGGAACCTGGACCCAAAATTGAAGGGTTTGGATCACACTTACCTCATTCAGCAAGGAAAAAATGCTGAGAGGATTTCCCTCTATCAGGTCAAGGCAGTTCTGGTTATCCTGGTAGTTGATGAATGACCACTGCAGGCCCTCAGCTGCATATTCTTCCTGAAGGAAGAGGGAAGGGGTTATTCTGCAGCAGAGGGCACCAGAGCTCAGAGCTCTGTGCCTTGGGCAGCTGATCCAGGTCCTGTTTGAGGAGTTAATCCCAGCTCAGCTCCAGGTCAACACCAAGCTTGAGAAAAAAAAACAACCCACATGAGGATATCCCACCCCAGGTAGCTTTTGGGTGTGGATCAGAACCTGCTGGAACAATTTATCTGAGGATCTGGGAACGCCATGGATTTATCCAAGTGAGCTGCAAGGCTGCTTTAGAGAGCAAACAAAAGCCACAGTCACACAAAGCCTCTCCTGCTGTGCTGGGATTTTCCCTGAAGGACAAGGAACAAGCAGAACTCCTTCCCTGGACTGGGACACAGCCCCAGCCCAACCTGTGTGTGCCAGGCTTTACTGCCTGAGCTCCACTTAAAGCAAAGCCTGATCTGAAAGGAAGTGCAGGGAGATGCTGGTTGGAATAATTGGTACAATATTTATGCTGAATTACAGGACAAACTGTCAGCAGTGTTTAACAAGCACAAGCTCTGGGCAGTTATTTGAAAAGCCTCCTGCCAAAAGCTTGCTCAGCACAGCCACTAATGGCATTTAAGTGGTTTGGGGGACAGCCAGATCCAGAGGTAAGAGGGCAGGCAGTGAGTGGGAGGGGTGCTATAACCAGAGGTCATGGAGCCATTTCAAGCAAAGCAATTGTGTGCCTGAACTTGCTTTCCATCTTCCCTGACCATTAACCCCTGGCATGCTGACCAGGGCAGGCAGGGAAAGCAGCCTGGCAACAGCAAAGCACAAATGGCAGCCAAAGAAATACTTGATCCTGAATAAATTGACAAAACCCTGCTGTGAGGCAGGAGGTGCCAGCACACTGCTGCCATAAAGAAAATAATTTCCCTGATTCCAGTTAATGGCAAAGAGCATTTTGGTAATGGATCTGCAGTGGGGAGGGGCAGAGCAGCAGCCCTGGCAGGGACTCTGCACCTTGCAGGCACTCAGAAGAGAGCTGGAATTAGCAGTGTGTGACCAGTGAGGGACTGCACAGTGCAAAAAAACCTTCTCTGCTGTGAAACAACAGCATTTGTGTCCCTCCTTGCTCAAGGATAAAGCTGGAGCACACTGGGGTCTGTTTTAAAGGCACCAGCATGGCTGGGGTCAAGCAGCTGTGCCCCTGGGGCAGGAGGGTTCCACAGGTCCCACGTGCTCAGGTGTGGGTGACAGGGGTCTGGTGGGCTCTGCCTTCACACCAAGCTCAGCCCAGAAGCTCCACTCTTTAGGGACTTCATGCTTCATGGCTGTAAGCGGAAACTTCCAAGAGAATCTCAATTCAGGCTGCACTTAGCCCAAGAATTGAGTCTCAGGTGTTCAGCTCTTTGAGGAGAAGCAAGCAGAGATCCAGTGGGGCTGGGAACAGATTTCCAGCCCCCAGGAGACAAAGCTGGGCCATTCCAACTGCCCCACACCCCCCTCTTTACAAAGGCACTGCTCCCTCCCACTGCTCTCTGTGCCATTACTGACTGAAGGTTCCATCTGACCACGGGCACAGCAATTAAAGTGACAAAAAGATGCCGTTTTAAATCAGACATTGAAGATTTGATCTTCAGTTTGGGGTATTACCTGCTGTGCCTTCAGGTAGTGAGCTACAAAGTGCTGCTGCAGTTTCTCATTGGCATAATTAATGCAGAGCTGCTCCAAGTTGTTTTCAGGGAAGGCTTCAAACCCATAAACATCCAACAAACCTGGAAGCAACGTGGGAGGACAGGGAGCTTTAGTTTAGGAGCAGCCTGGAGAGCTGCTGGCCCCTGAGTTAAAGCAGGGTGGGATAGCCATACCTATGAAGCTGGTCCACACTGAGGGGTCTGTGTAGATGTTTTCATTTATGACCAAAACCAGCCACTCAAACAACCTGCAGACAGCAACAGTGGGATTAGCTGGAAGCTGCTTGCTTGCAATAATCAGAATTGTTTCTTTTACTGCTGTTTCCATCAGTGTCACTTGGAAGGAAGAGGAATTTCTGATGTGCTACCACGAAACAGCAGCAAGTGAATCCCTCTGGCCTCCCCATTCCCTCCCAAAAATCACCTGGATGAAGCCATCCTTACCTGGCATAGATGACTTTGGCCAGGCAGTCCCTCCTGGTCTCACACTCAGCCCTGGAGCATGGCTTCTTGAACACCTGCTGCTGTTTTCCAGCAGTGATTGTTCGAATCCTTAAAGATTCCAGGAGCTCCTCAATGGGAATCTGGAGCAGCTCCCCCGTGGTCTTCATAAACTCTTGTTCAGGAGAACAAACAGTGCAAGGTCACCTGCTGTGCTCATACCTCTGAAGGTAAGGAAGGTCTAGAGATTGTGTAGGAAAATGCCATTTCCATCAGCTCTCCAAATTAAATGGGAATTTTGGATCTTTCTACCCAAACTTGGGAGTAAGTTTTGCAAAACCAGACTCTTAATTTGGATGCAGAGTGTCCCTAGAATTCTGGGTCCTCTCTTTAAAATGAGTACCAGAAAAAGCTGAAGTGTGCCACACTGAAATTGATTTTCTCTCTAGATGTGTCTTTGTTACTTTTTTGAGCAGGGACCTCAAAATCCAGACAGACAAATCAAACAGTCATGACCAGGAAAAAGCAGGGATTTGGGGATAGAAATGAAGTGTAGAAGAATATTTGCTGACAAAGCATTTAAGATCTTTCTCAGCTGAGCTGTATTCAAAATTATTTGAATATTAAGTGGTTTGAGTTCAGAGCATGTGAAATTGCAGCAGGAACCTTCCCTATTCAGGGCAGTTTTATCTCTGAAGGAAATCCAGATCCACAAGCCTCCTGAAGACAGGAGGCTTGCAATTTAATCTGTTTCTGCTGCAATTCAACAGATTTGTTGTCACTGCCTTTTGGTCTTTATCATGAAAACTTCCAAGCTTTCCTGTGAAAAGCCCTGCTCTCCCTCTGGGTCAGATTTCTGCCAGCCCTGTGATGGCAGAGTAAGATTACAGACAAGAGCCACAGTTCTGCCAATAATCCTCCTGAAATCACTGGGTAGTGCTGCAGTTGCCCTGACCTGTCAGGGAAGGATATTATCTCTCAGGGCAGGGGAGCATTAGGTTTTTGTTTGTTCACAAAAACACACCTAAATTTTGGGTTGCTCACGGCTTTAATTGTCTCCTATCAGCAGGAGAGTTATTGTTCAAATTCTTTTCTTTAATAAGGAATTCTTTCTGAATTAAATGAAGAAATTAAATGAATTTAAATTAAACAAATTCGATTTAATAATTTAAAATACAATAAATCCAATACAGTTTAAACAAATTTATTAATTTTCAAAATTAAGTTATTAATAAAGTAATTAGATTTATTAGTAGTTAAAAGGAATTAATAATGAAAAGTAATAATAGTTAAAATTACTCAAGTGAAAATTTGGTAGATTTAATAAATTTTAAGAAATGTTAATAATGAAATAAACATAATAAGTAAATCTAAATTAACTAACTAAATAAAGGAAAGAATTCTTTCCATTCTTTCCTTTCTCTAATCCTTCCCCTTGGGCATCTGCACTGAACTAACAAGGCTCTGGAACATGGCATGGTTGTTGCCTCACCTTTGGTTTTGTCTTCCAGTTCACAAGGCTCAGATTCATCCAGTGGATTGGAGAATTGAACATTCCCGAGGTGCAGAAGGCCTGATAACACCTGCAATACAATCAGGGAGTTTTTCAGGACTGCTCCCCCCAAGGCAGGCTCCCCTGAGCCTTCCTTTATCCTGGAACAGGGCAGCTCCTGCACATCCCTGCACAGAAGGCAGATCCCAGACCTCTGTGTGTTTCCCTAATGCTGCAGCTCCTGAAGGCAAACTGAAATTCAGAGGTGCACACTTCTAGCTCTGACCTAACCTTTGGCTGCGCAGCCTGATGTGGGGCTGAGGGCTCTCCAGTGAGGAGCAGCAGCTGTGCCCAGGGACAGGGATTTATCCCAGCAGCAATCCCACCCTGGGAACACATTCCCAACACCCTCAGCAGCCTCCTGCTGTCCCTGCTGGGTGGCTGACCTTGAAAATATTGCTCTGCGTGGCACGGCCGATGCCCAGGTGGAACATTGCCCCTCTGGTCACCTCGAAGCAGTCCTCTGAAAAGCCAAACAATGCTCTTCAACAAGCCAGGCACACAAACAGGGGCAAGCAGAACATCTCAGCACATCCCATCCAGCTGGAATGGTCAGTGCAGAGCAGGGAAGCTGTCTGGGTAAATCCCACACACAAGCTGCAGAACCAACCCATTGTTTTTTTCTGTCAGGTGAAGCACAAGCAAAGACAAGACAGTTTCTAAACAAAGCCACAAAGATGCAAATTTGCCAGGCCAGAACCAGCTGGTTTAAGCCAGGTGACTGATTTTAAGCTTTAAGATTTAATAGTGCCAAGTGAAACTTAGAAAGAGCCCCATTAATGCAGGTGGCTTTGCAAAACATCTGCTGTTGGCTGAGCAGGGGATGGAACAGGATCTATTTCTGCCTGCCTCCCTTTAAAGTTCCAACCATTCTTAACAGATTGATTAATTAGTTAGTGAAGCTAATCTTTACCATCTAAGTTTCTTTCAGAGTTTGGCAGCCAGCGGTACTCAGCCCCTTCTGGAAGGTTCCACTCCAGCCTCTCCTCTGCAGTAGCACCTTTTGTGATCTGGAGGCAGAAAACAAGGTAAAAATTGAATTCTGCCTTTGGTGTTTACAGCTCCCAGACAGTGAAGAATAACATACTGGAAGGATGATTTAATTTGGAAGCCTGGGAGACAGGGAAACTGGTAATTATTAAAAGTTGCAACTGTGCTAAATCTGGTGATTCCATCCCTGCTGTGTGTCAGAAATACTCAGCAAAATTAACTGTAGGCAAACCTGATAAAAAATATGGAAGTTTCTTTCGTTGGGGGCCTGATAGGCAACTCTTGTTTTCTCCAGAAGGAAAGTCTGGATGGAAGCACCAGTCAGATGATGAAATCTAGAGAGGGAAAAAGAGCAAAGATTTCAACAAAACCTCTTCACAGAATCCAAGAGGGTTGTGTTGTTCTGAGACCAAGTGACTGTGAATGCTTTGCAGTTCACCTTCAGTTTTGTTCATATTTTATTCAGAGTTCTTAACTACATCTCTGTTTTTCCATTGCACTCTTTTAGAGACCTTTAGGGTGAAAGGTTGCAGGAAAAGAAAACAAACCCAGAAAGGAAAATAATAACAGTTTAAACTGCCAGCAAACCAAAATATGCTCTAAAGACATACAATATTCTATGGCAGATTTCAGAAATAAGCTTTAGAGGAACAAAATTATAAAGATTTAAAGGACCAAGACAAGAGGTAAGGTTTTACCCAGTGATTCCTACCTGTCTAGCTGGAGCTGGATGTATTTCCCAAACCTGCTGCTGTTGCTGTTCCGCAGGGTGCAGGCGTTCCCTGTGAAATTGCCAGTGGCAGACACAGACAATCAGAGTGGTCCCACTCTGCCAGGCAGCACATACAGGTATTTGGGGTGCTCTGTAAGCAGCTCCAGTATTTGAAGAGTTTGTTTGTAAGGAGAGGACCAAGAGATAGCTTAGACTCGTGTGGGAACAAAGGAAATTCCCACAGTGGCCATTACTTTACTTTGCTGTTAAAAAAGCCACATTTACCAAATGCTTCCATGACAGGGTTGGAATCCAGCACTCTCTTCTCTATCCTCTCCACAGTTTCATTGCCTTTTGGGGAGATAACTGAGGCAGCAACAGAGGCATAGAACTTCATAAGGCAGCGAGAGGTCCAGGTCTGCAAGGGAGAGATGTGACAGTAGCTCTTTGTCTTTAACATGTTATCAGTGATGGCAGTGGAGCAGTGCTGCCTTCTGGAAACACAGGGTGCAGGTGGAGGGGAGGCTAAGGAGAGGAACTGTGTCAGGTTTGGAGCTCTGGTTCAGTGGGAACTCTGTGCCACAGACACACATTTCAGAGCTGCTGCAGTGGGAGTGCTCCATGGAGGTGTCACCATCTGGAGGCTCAGCCAGAACGAACAGCTACTGCCTTGGGATGGAGTGAATGTGAATGGATTTTGAGTCATTAACATTCAGCAAAACATCTTATTCTTGGGCTCTAAAATACCCTCAGCATTGTCCTAGCAGGGATGGACCATCACAGGGGCCAGGGCAGGAGCTGCACCCACTGCTCCAGGTCTGTACAGAGGGTTTGCTGAGACACCCAGAGCTGCCTGACAGACCAGGCTGAGGCACGAACTCAGGTGCAATTCCTTCTGAACGATTCAAAGCAAACCCTCCAGAAATGACAGATGTCACCTGAAGAGCTGCTATATTAAGCAGAGTGTGTTTAACTGCAGCAATCACTTAATGCTTCACACACATTTCAAGAGAGTCGTGCTGGGCAGATTGGCTACGTGCTGTGTCAGAGGGGTTTTAATTCATCTTTGCTCATTCACTGCACTACTCTGTGCTACAAATCACTGGCAGAGCTCAAAACTTGAGAGCAATGTCACAGAAAAACATTTCCTTACCTTCCCAGCACCACTTTCTCCACTCACAATGATGGACTGGTTCACAGGGTCCATCTGTTTTTGGACGTTCCTGTAGGTTTGCTCAGCCACTGCAAAGATGTGAGGTTTTAAATCCTGGCAGTGAAAGAGAATAGTCATCTTTAAGAGTACAGTAATCAACAGCAATGGATAGCAAGGGTCATCTCAAATTCACCTGAAGACAGCATTGCTCTTTTAACAGAACTAATATTTCACAAGAAATGGGGTTTATCCTGTGGGAGTATTTTCTCAGATAAATTTGGAGCAGTTTGACACCTGGGCTCTGCAGAAGGACAGTGATCTCAAACACAAGGGTTACCTGAGGACAAAGTGCAACGTGGTACTCCCTCATGAGCTCAGGTGAGTAGAGGCAGGAGAAAGGCTGGAAAGGATTTAAAGCCACCAGGCTGCAGCCAGCATTTGTGTAGAACAGGTTGACTCTGTATCTTGCTTGAAGACATTTCAGAACTGAAAAGCAACACCTTCTGTCAGCATCTTTTGCAAAGTGTGTTTGACCCTTGCTGTGCCTGTTGGTAACAAGAGTCTCAGGTGTGTTACCTGTCAGGTTTAACAGAGAATGAGGTGACCAAGAGAGTGCTGCAGGTGTAATATATATAACTGTAGGTGTAATATATGTAACTGTAGGTGTACTGTACACAACTGTAGGTGTAATATACATAACTCCTATGCTGATGGTGTTAATGCAGTGAGAACAGGGCAAGGGATCCCTCAGCAGACACTCCCTGGCTGCTCACCTGTCCTGGTTGTCACCGGGTTCACCTTGGTGAGGTCATCAAAAAGATGCAGTTTCTCTTCATCACCGAGGAAGGCTCTAAATTCTTCTTCAAATGATTCACTGAGGTCATTCTGCATGAGAGAATCTTCCCTTTGGCCATTTTCCTGGAGGGGATGTCAGATCAGCACCAGTGAAAGGTGAAGAGCTGGACTTTCACCTCATCTCCTGCTCCAGCTCTTCTGCTGCTTCCATGTCACTGAGTTTCAGTCTCAGCAGGAGCCAGACCCCAGGATGTGAGAGCTACTCCTCCTCCCAGCTGCTCTGATGTTAGAAAAGGGTTCTGGCTGTGACAGAGGCACTCAGAGCACGTGGCCTTGGGCTCACACTGCAGCTCTGCACACACACACACACACACACACCATGCTCTTGCAACTGGCTCATTTCTAAGCCTCTGCATGTCATGCATTCAATCCAAGCAGTGCCCTGGGCTCAGGGAGGCAGGAAGGGCTGGCTGCAGGTACAGCTGGAAGCCCCTGCAGGCCAAAACAAATGCAGCTTTCCTAGCAGAGGCTCTCATTTTCAGGGTGAAACCTGCAGAGTGCACACATCACAGCCAGGGCACAGGAATGGTGCTGGGAGAGGAGCTGCCCTGCCTTAGCTGAAGTTCTGTCCCCTTTCAATCACTTAAAATATTCAAATCCCAGCCTCTGGGCTCCCATGTCCTTGACAACATTATTTGGAAGGGCACACTTGTTGTATGTAATGGAAAACCAGCCAGAAGAGAGATTCCAGGACCTGTTTGCCATTGCTGGGGAAAGGAGAGGCTAGAAGAGAAAGTGAAGAATGGAAAAGACGCCAGTCCTGATTTCTGCACTCTGTACACTCCTCTTGTTATCTCCTTCTCTTTGACAGAAAGTTCTCCAAGCTATCCCTGCTCACCTGCACCACAAGCTAACCCATGGGCAGCATCACCTTGTTTATACAGAAAATGCTAAATTTAGTCAGCAGCATTCCTACTATGTGAGCTGAGCTCATTAATATAAGGGAAATGCACTGCAAATCCCACTTAGCATGTTCCAAAAAAAAAAAAAAAAGCTACTCATTTAGGAGCATTTTTATCTTTTGCAGACAGTATAAATACTTCATTTCCAGTGATACAGAATTTTACACAGTAAGGGAAAAAAAAAAGCTTAGCAATGCAGTAAAGCCCTGCCACCCAAGTGATTTCTGTTATTCTCCTCTGAATGAGCATTAAGCAGCTTGCTGCTGTCAGAGAACAGACACCACAATTAGGAAACACTGCATGGGCTGAGGAGTTCCTGCCCATTCCCCTTTCCCCCCGTGCCCCTGTGTCACACCAGGCAAGTTAAACCCACTGAGAGACTGCACGGCCTGAGGAAGGGCTTGGTTCTGCTGCCCTGCTCAGCCAAAAGTAAAAGAATATTTGACAATAAATCCCAACTCTCGTGTCCATTCAGCTTCCTGAACAAACACCCTTAGGATGCGCTTGCTGCCTGCATGAACACCTGCCCTGTTAGAGCCCAGGGCACAGCAAAAATCACTGCCTGGTGTCTCTAATTCAGCTCAAACCCACAGTAAACAGGTCCAGTCAATTCATGAAGCAGGGGTGAATATTCATTAGTAGTTACCTAATCTTGACTGCATGGAAATAAGCCAAGAATTCTCTCCTGGCAGTTACATTTAATTAGCACACACAATTCCTGCTTTTTACCTGCTTTGGCATCTTGTCCAGGCCTGTGGACGGGAACACTGGAGAGGGCCTTTACTTTGGGGAACTTCATTCAAATCACACTGGAGAATGCTTAAATAAAGAAAACAAAAAGGAGTTTAGATAAAAATAACTCTGGGCATGTCATTCTCCAGTGGGTTCCACAAGCAAATCCCAAAGACTTCAGACAGAATTACTGATCCCAGTGGAGCACAAGTAACACTGCAGCTGGAAATCCTACCCAGAGTTATGGCCAAGTGCTGCTGCCCTGCAAATAAAGCTTTTTTTTTGGAGGGAATTGTGTATCTTCCCTTCCATCAGGACTAAAATACTTTGCTTTTCTTTAATAAATCAAGTTTTATTGGCAAGAAGCTGCAACTACTTGTTAAATTCCTCCTGTTTGGAGAAACAGGGCACATCTGAGGGTCTGACAGTGCCAGAGAAGCCTGAGCTTTGGGAAGGGGAGTGACTCGGAGAGGTTTGTGTTGTTCCCTTCCTGTTTCCTCTGAAAATCTCTGGGAGCGAACCCAAGGTGAGTCAGGCCCTTTGAATTTCTGTGATAAACGCTGAGGTTCCAGTCACACCGCCAGGAAGAATTCCCTCCTTCCTGCAGCTGAGCCTGCCATTACTTCCATTCCTTTTCTATTCTAATTCTATTCTATTCCACTCTAATTCTATTCTAATTTTGTTCTATTATACTCTAACTGTTTTAATTCTATTCTAATTCCACTCGATTCCATTCCTATTCAGTTCCTCTTCCATTGTTACTCCTACTCCATCCCTAATTTCCTTCCTAACCCGGCACTCGGAGTCAGTTTGGAGTCCGGGGCGCGATCGCATCCCCAAAGCTCTGTCAGATCCATCCCTGCAGAGCCTTTTGCGCCAGCAGATCCCGGGGGACACAGAGGACACGCGGGTGACATAGAGGACACGCCGGGGACACGCGGGGACCCGGGCGGGCGGGACCCCAGGGTGGCGGGCGCGGTGTCCCCTCAGG
>NW_005054368.1:1688921-1694774 GCF_000277835.1 Geospiza fortis | reverse complement strand
GGCCCCTCAGCGCCATCCGTGCCCCGCTCCCGGTAAGCGCCCGCTCCGCCCCGCGGCTGAACAGAACCCCGCATTAATTCACGCTTTTTCCACCCCGCAGGGTTCTCCTGCTGTAAAAAGGCACCTGGGGGCTGCAGCTGGTGGTGGTACTGACCAGGCAGCACAAAGTTGTGTAGGATCACGTTTTTACCTATCTGTGCACCACAGAGGATATGGCAAAGTGTGTTCTACAGAGCAGTAAGATTATTCACCATGTGAATGTTCAGTGGAGGATTTGATGCGTTGGAGATATCCCTCAGAAATGTACGAAGCAGCTTGTTGGAACGCAGCAGGATGAAAAATGCTGGAGTTTCCTCAAGCCTGTGCCTGTCCTTGGCTTCCCGGGCCAGCTCCAGTGCTGCTCTGTGTTCTTTCAATTGAAAAGCAACTCAGTAACTTCTGCAATCAATGTTGTTTTAATGAACTGATTCATTTTTAAGGAGTTTGGAGACCCGTTTTACAAAGCTACCTCAAGTTCACGTTTTGTGTTTTCAGAGGAGGGAAGAAGAATGTCCCAAAAACAGCTGAAAGAAGCCTTTATCAGCAACCTGAACGGAACGAGTTTGCTGGAAATTTCTGCAGGCTTGTCCCTGCCTCCACTGTGCCTGCTCTGCAGAGGGCTCCTCCTGATCCTGTACTACCTGCACCATGGAAAACCTCTAAGCTCGAGGAAGTACAGCCTGCTGCTGGACTTCCTGGTGCTCGTGTCTCCTCTCGTGTTCTCCTGCACTGTCTTGTCTCCAATCATCTTTTTCATACCAGTTATCCTTGCTGCCTTCTGTGCCGGAATATTTTCCAAAATATACAGCCAGACAAAATGGGAGGCCAGAGTGCCCTTTGGGCAAATTGTAAAAGAATTCCAGAAGGCACGCTTGGACCCCGAGTGCATTCCAGCAATAACTGTGTTCCGTGTTTATGTCAACGTGCTGACATCCATCAGCATTTTGGCCGTGGATTTCCCGCAGTACCCCCGGCGATACGCCAAGGCCGAGACCTATGGCACCGGTGCCATGGATTTGGGGGTGGGAGCCTTCATCTTTGGAAATGCTCTTGTTTGCCCTGAGGTTCGCCAGAAGCCTCACAGGACTCAGCCCAGATTCTCCAGTCTGGCCAGGCAGGTGTTCTCTGTGTGGCCGCTGATTGCCCTCGGTGTTGGGCGGCTGCTCAGCGTTAAATCCATCGAGTACCACGAGCACACCTCGGAGTACGGCGTGCACTGGAACTTCTTCTTCACCTTGGCGCTGGTGAGACTTGCAGCCTCCCTGCTTTTAGCCATATTCCCCAAACACAAGGCTTGGCTTGTGGCTCTGGCTGTGGCTGTGCTCTACCAGCTGCTCCTCAGCATGACCTCTCTGAAGATGTTCATCCTGCACGGCAGCGACGGCCGGGGCTCCCGGCTCGGCTTCCTCGATGCCAACCGGGAAGGGCTCTTCTCCCTCTTTGGCTACCTGGCCATCTACCTGGTGAGCGTGCAGGTGGGGCTGTGGCTGCTGCAGCGCAGGAGCTCGGTCAGGGGCTGGCTGGAAGCCCTCGGGAGGCTGCCCCTGGCCGTGCTGCTGCTGTGGGTGCTGCTGCAGCTGTGCCAGGCGTGCACGGAGCCCGTGTCCCGCCGCATGGCCAACCTGCCCTTCTGCACCTGGGTGCTCGCCCAGTGCCTGCTGCTGCTGGCCTTCTTTGTGCTCACTGACCTCAGCCTGGTGTTCACAAAGCTGCTGGTCAAGGGCTCCAGCGTGCCCTGCTGCTGGAAGGTTGTGCAGGCCCCTGATTCTGGGAAAAAGCAAGGAATGGAGGCCGTGCCGGTGGGAAGGCAGGACAAGCTGTCACAGCCATGCCTGATTAGTGCTATTAACAAAAATCAATTACTGTTTTTCCTGCTAGCGAATGTTATGACTGGTGCTGTGAACATCCTGATAGACACAATCCACAGCAAGGCTGCCTTTACATTATGCATACTGCACTTGTACATGTTTTTAAACTGTTTAATTATGTATATATTGCACGCCAGAAATATCGTATTAAAGTTTTGGTGATTCCACTTTGGCTGAGTGGATTAGATGGACTTTGTTTGCTATAGTTGTATGATGATATTTAATGGAAAAATTAGTATTTTTCCTGGATGTGTTGCAATAATTTATAATTTAGCAGAGCTTTTTATTATTTAGTGTTGATTACTCTTTAATTGTTCATTTTACCAAATTATACAGTTGATGATCTTACCTGTTGGGAGTTGTTGCCCATTATCCTGAAAATTTAGATGTGGAGATTGCTGAATATTCCTTCTGCTTCTGAGAGTAAATTGTTAGTGAACTGTGCTCATACCCAAGGAATTAGATAACAAGGTAGAGCAGAAACCAGATGAAAAGTAAGATGAGGAGTAATTATATGGAGAGAGAGGCCTAGCTGTGTCAAGATTTACCTAGTTAAGGCCCTTGCATAAATAATAGATAAGAATAATTCTTTATATAAAATGTATTGAATAAGTGGATACTTGAAAATGTTTTGGCCCCAGTCCTGCAGAGACTTATGCATATGCTTGACTTTGATGGTAGTAATTGTGGAATGTTAATCATATACTGAAACCTAAATTAGCCTTTGAATTAAAGCTAAATTTTACTTCTGTCCCCACTGATGAATATAAATGAAGACCTGAGATAAAGTGTGATGCTCTGAAGGATAAACTCAACTGCAGATGAATTCATAAAACAGTTGTTGGAGGTTGTGGTGCAGATAATAAGAGCAACACTTCATAAGAAAATTTAAAGATACCAAATGAATTCAGCTCCAACCTGCAGACCAGCACATTGAATACTGTATTTTGCCAGCTGAGATGTCTCCAAGGGGGGACATTTTTTATTAGCAAACAAACAGGGTGCAGATGGAAAGAAGTGCAGTGCACTGGGTCAGGGTTCTGGCAATGGCTTCAGAAGGGAACTGCTCGGTTTCTCAGTCTTCTTGCAAGGCCAGAGCAGAACACCCTCTGTGTTCCCTTTCCTGACTGTGACAGTTCTTCCTGACCTCATAAAGTTGTTGGGAAGAGAAATACACTTAAAGACTGTGAGGAATTCAATAATGGGATATAAATACTTTAGGAGTGGAATACCAATGGTAGTTGATGATAGATGTCCAGTGTCAGTGGAGTTACAGCAGTACACATGGGCCACATTTCATATTTCTCCTTGTCTATCACAGGTGATGAATCATCAGACCTTTGGCGAATAAGCCTCTAAATCAGATTCCTTAAGACAGACATGCTGTGGAAGTCATAAATTTATTAAGTTCTCCAAGCCCCTGGCCAGCAGAAAGGTGAAGTCTGAGGATTGCAGGCTGTGGCCACGCTGAGTTCATGCTTGTTTGCTTCCAACTTAAAGCCAAGTAGTCTTGAGAATGAAAGCAAAGCAGCCTGTATTATCCTGGGGACAGATGCAAGAACTGGCAACAACCTCTTAGAAACAGTTGTCAGTTTATAGCAGAGTTTTCTGGTAACTGGTGGATGTGTTTATTTTAAAACACTTCCTAGACTTGCCTAGGGAAGAAAGGTCTCCCTCGTGAACCAACTGGCACTGCTCATTTATGCAAAATTACTCATGGATATTTCTTTTTGAAATATTTAAAGCGCGGGACCTGCAGCGAGTTCTGCCTGTGAGCACAAGCCTGTGGTGTGATTCAGAAGGGGTTGGGTGTGACAGGCAGAGCTGTGTCTGGGCAAGCACAGGGCATCCAGGTGCCAGCTGCACTGGCTGGAGCAGGGAGGACGTGGGAGGCCTGGTGGGCGAGCTCCACACGGGCTGGTGGTGCCAGTTCAGGGCTGCAGCAAGAACAAACCTCTCACCAAGGGCAGCTTCTCATCCTGAGACTTCTCCTGGCCTGAGGAGTAAGTTGGAGGTTGTAGCCAGGTGGCTTTGGTCTCTTCTCCCAGGCAGCAAGCGACACAAACAGAGGACATGGCCTCAAGCTGCACCAGGGGAGGTCCAGGCTGGACATCAGGAGGAATTTCTCCATGGGAAGCATGGTCAGGCACTGGAAGGTGTCCAAGGAATGACTGGATGTGGCACTCAGTGCTCTGGGCTGGCTCACAAAGTGTGGATCAAAGGTTTGGCTTGATGGTCTCAGAGGTCTTTTCCAACCTAAATGATTCTGGGATTCTGTGGCTGCTCACCAGTGAGTTAATGAGAGACAATTCTCATTGCCTGTTGTGGATAACAAATGCAGGGAGCTGTGCCCTGAAGCCACTGGTGCAGTTCTGAATGCTGAGTGTTCAGCCTGTGAACACAAGAGAACCCAGAGATGCAATTGGGCATCCTTTGATCACAGGAGGAGCAAACAGCTCTGTTTGGGTTTGAAAAGATGTGGAAAGTGAACACCAGGACACTGCTGCTCTCCACACATCTCCACAGCTGAAGGAACAGGAACTCTGCATTTCACTTCACTCTGGCCTGTTTTAGACAAAGAACCCTTTGTGCATATTAAAGGTATAACTTCTAAAACCAGAAACTTTTATTTTGTTGTTACAGAATGAGTAAAAGTTCAAGATATTTCAAGTAGGAAGACTTATGGTTCAACCATTATGTGTCCCCTACTTCAGCAATAATAAAGCAGAGGAAAATAGAAATTGTTTTGCCTTTGCTACCATAATTCCACCAAATGACCTTTCTGTAGGGCTGCAGGGTAGAAAAATGCTGGGATATGGTGGGAGAGTGGAGCTGATTACATTTATCCTTAACTTTTTATTAAACATCACTAACTCCTTAACACATCTCATTATTTTTAAGGACCAACTCCAGCATGCCTCCTCTCCCGGCTGCAGTGGTGTCTCTTTTGAAGTCAGACGTTCCCCCGAAGATTCCAGGCAGTATCCTATTTCAAAGCCCTGTCCCAGAGAACAGGTATTTCTTCCAGGCAAAGAGGCCCATGCAAATGAGCACGGGAAGGAGCTGGCTGCCTTTCCACCGCCTTGGAGACAACAAAACAAGCCACGTGTTCCAACGACTTAAAAAAACATTAAAAATCCATTGATAAAAATGGTGTTAATGTAATGGTGCTTTTTGTATCTTGGCGCTTCAAGAACACAGAACCTGGGACAATGCTGCTGTTGTGGGAGGGAGGAGTGACACAGGAAAGCATAGCCCTGCAAAGACCTAAATTCATCGTGGTTCAGAGTGCTCTGGTGTGAAAAACTCTCCCTCGTAACAAACCCCCAGCTTTCCTGCTGCAGAAAACCACGAACACACCGAATTGCTGTTCCCGATACAGCTGCTGCACGAGGAGCTTGAGTAAATGAGCTCCTCCGCTAAACATCCCTTTTATGCAGACACAAGAAAGAATCCTGCTCCTTTATTACCTCCCCTGCATTTTCCTGTGAGGGCTTTAGTGCCTATATCCATACACAACAAGAACGAACAGGTCAGCTGTATTATTCCGTAGTTCAAGAAAGACTTTGGGTTCGCTGTTGTTTTTGTAATTTTTTTGGGGGCTGTTTAATTTAGGCAGCCACAGGATTTCGGGCAGGCTGCACTGGGGTGCTGCAGGCGCCAAGCAGAGCTGTTCAATCCTGCCCGGCCTGGCTCCGCACCAGCGCACCGAAGCCTAAGCTGCGTTTGATGCCGGGGCAGCGTCTGAGGCGGAGGAGAATTTAGCGAGCCCCAAGGACAGCGAGTCCAGCGCTTATCCCTGCACAGGACAGCCCAAAATCCGCCCCTGCCCGTGCCTCAGAGCGTTGAGCTCAGCGCGGTTTTATCAGCCCGCGCTCCCGGCGGGGCCGTTCGCGCCCGCGGTAACGCCCGGCCCGGCCCCGCTCGTTGCAACCCCCAACGCCCC
>NW_005054368.1:1670855-1687974 GCF_000277835.1 Geospiza fortis | reverse complement strand
AAGAGGCAGATCCCCCTCTACATCGATGACACCCTCACGGTGAGTCCCCGCCGCCCGTCCCGCTGCGCCCGCGCCTCCCGCGTGTTGCAATTGCCCAGGCCGGGCCTTTCCTCCTCGCCGGGCCTCGCTGGCTCCTCCTCGGGCTCCCGCGGCGTTAATCTTTGGGACTTTGCAACACTTGGGGTTAACAGAGCTGAATGTGGCAACTTTTTTTATCTGATGGCTGGCTCTGAAAGCGGGCGAGCCGCATAATGAGGGAGTTATCGCCGTGCCGGGGCCTGTGCACAAGTTGTGCCGGAGCCACGAGCGTGGCTCGGTGCTCAAGGGTGGAGCAAAGCCATTTTTCTGCTGGGAAGGAAGGGAGCCATGTTAACGTTAAACCCGGCTTAAAACCGCCTGATTGTTCTGCTCTCACACAGGCAAGAAAAGGCTAAAGGCGTTTTCGAGAGCTTTGGCTTGAAGTCAGGCTTATCGAGCCTGCAGAAATGTAACAAATCTGAGAGTTCCCATTTCAGGGTGTTGCTGGGAATTGGAAAACGTGGTTTGGCCGTTTCCAGAAGATTCAGTGGAAAAATCAGCTAAATGCAGCTCGGAGGTTCTCTGGTCCTTCTCCTCGTGAGTTTAGAGGAAGGTTCAAAAATTGCATTGTAGGAGAACACAAAAATTGCATTGTAGGAAAACACGGAGCAAATGGAAAAAAAAATCTCTAACTAGCCAGTTGCTCTTTGTTTTAATTCTTAAAGCAGGAAAATGTGTTGAAAATAATATTGCACTTAGCGTAATTTGGTATCTTAATGGTTCATATTTGATTTCTCATGATAGTGGAAGAGTAACTGTTGTTACTTTAAGTGATGTGAAATTTAAGTGATTTAAATTCCTAATCTAATGTTTAGGATGGAAGAATCCCTGAGTTTTATCAGCTAAGGAAGGTGTCCCTGCACATGGCAGAGGGGTGGAACTGGATGATCTTCAAGGTCCCTTCCAACCCAAACCATTCTTCCAACCTTCCAGAACAAAAGTGTTGAATGTCCTCAGACAGGCCCCATCTGGTTTTGCAGCATTTGAAGGAACTCCTTTTGCTGTATTTTAGTTTTGATCAATGTGAACGGTGGCATATTATTAATTTACCAAATGTAATCCCTGGTTTTAGCTTCTCTCTGGTGAGCTGTGTTCAGGTATTAGGCAGAGTTTCCCCTCAAGCTGTCCAAAGCAGGATCTGTCCCTCCTAGTGGGCTGATGACCTGGAAAACCCAGACCGTGCAGGAATAGTGCAAGTTTGAGATTTTTGGTATCTTGGCCACACCTTGAAAGTTGTTTTGCCCATTCATTTTCCATGTGTTTTTAAGCTCTTGGATTTCTCTCTCTCTGTTTTAATTTTTTTTTTGATCCTTCCTGGACTCCTTATAAAAATTACCCATTAGTTTGTGTCATGTAGACTTGCCACGCTCTTGTTATTTTTGTTGTGTGTAATAGGTTGAGAGTGAAAATTCAGCTCTACCAGGTGGATGACTTCAGCAAACCTGAAATGCCATTTGTGGTTTAGTCCCAGAATTTAATACCAGGCCCAAACTTCGTGTAATTGCATTGTGTTGTTGCTGCCCTTCTGCTTTGTACACCATCCTCACGATTGAAAGGGTCCTCTAGCTGTAAATCAGTTTTATATCCATCTGGAGAAAAGGCATTTATGCAAGTGCAAGTCATCCTCACCATGAAGAAATCTTACCTTGTGTCCATTTTTTTTGGTCATTCTGTTGCTGTTGTTACAAAGTATTTGGATTTCTAGGTGGTTTCTGGAGGATTTTATTAAAAAATTCTGCAGCAGCAAGTGAATGAACTCTGAGCTTCCTTGTCTGTCATCTATAATTTATTTTTTAAATACTTAATGAGCGCTATTACAAGACATGCAGCTGTCTTTGAAACAGAATTTTACATCTGCGGCACTATCTTTAAAAACTAATGGTGGTTATTGATAGTGACTGGCTTCTGTTACCTCTCTGAAAACTCAAATTTTAAAAATAGTGGGACCAGCCAGCTGAAAGAGTTAATCTGTGCCTTAAATGTGGAATCAGTGATTAGTGATTGCAAATGAGGAGTGAATGGCCCATGTGCTCCTCATGTGGAATTTGCTTTGTAGTAGCCCGGCAAGCAGCTCAGGTGCAGGGAGATGCTGCTGCCCTGGGTGGATTCTTCACCTCCTCACTTCCCTGTTCCTCCTGGCTCAGCCAGAAATTAAAGGAGGTTTCAGTATTGAACCCTTTTCATTTCTTAAGCAGCTTTTATGGTTTCTAGAAGGCATTCCATTTGATGTGGTATTACAGGATTTTTTTTTCCTTCCAGTTCAGGGTGTGATGGTGGTTGATGTTTAACCACTTAATAAAATCTCATCAGACACATGAATTAATTTAGTCTTTGATTCTTTTGCTCTGTCGTACAAAATACCTCAGGGTGTTGTCTGATAGTGGGAGATGAAGGTGCAGGGGGAGAAATAGGTAGCTTTATCTCTGTTATTAGCAGATAAAGCTTTTACTTTTGCTTGTAGCTCCTGGCCCGCAGAAACACCACATCAGTGGTGTAGGAAGCCTCCAGATCTGCAGCAGAAACTGGTGGGGATGGCTCAGGGGTGAGGGAGGCTGGAAAGGAGCTGGGGTTAGGATTGGCTCTGCTCTGCACAGAGATAAGGCAGCTGTGCCAACGCTCAGATTGGGGCACACGGGGCAGCAAAACAGTGCCTTGTTCTCAGAGAATCGCTGTTTATTTTGGAGTGGTGCTCAGTGCCCGCAGGAGTGAGTGCGTGAGTGCTCTGGAGGTAGTGCTGGTGATCAGGCAGGCAGCAGGGAATTCTGCCTTCCCCAGACAGCTGAGGGGAGGTGGAAGCAGGAGAAGGGCTGAATCAGACAGTTTTATTTGGTGTTCATTTGCATTGGGGTTATTAACCAAGGTTGTTATTTTGCCTTTCAGATTTTAAAATGAACTTTCAGTGTTCATATTGACAAATTCCCTGTTTTTCAGTTTGGACAGGGAAGAGAACTCAGCCAGGCTTTACACATTTTTCTAGTTGCTTTCATTTTATTCCACGGTTGCACGGTTGGATTTTTGACTGGAAGTTACTTTCCCGATTTCTGCCTCCTCCCAAGAAATTGCCCTCTTTGTTTCTCAGTAATTTGATAAGAAACGTTATTAATTACTTACAAGTAATCACATTGTTCTGTAGGCTTAACATTTTGCTTTGAGCCTCTTGAGAGTTGCAGCTGCAATCACACAAAGCAAACTATGCCTTGGAGTACCTTGTTGGGTTAATATGGTTTGAAATTAGCCTTTGGAGGAGTCGAGTCTGTCATTAAACTGTTGTGACTGTTTCCTCAGAGCTTTATAAATTGAGTTAAGCTGTTGGGTCCATTTGGTTCTCAGTGTGTTGAAGTTGTTTTTTTGGTTTTTTTTTCTTTACCTGAAGCAGGGTCTCAAATCGTGTAGATGATGATATAAACACTGATGGTTCGTTTAGCAACTTTTGCTTTCTAACAGCTATTTAAGAGTTGTCATTTATAAACTGCCTCTAGAACATTATATTAATGAAGCATTTATTGCTTTGCTGAGACATTCACTATCTGAAACAGCTACTTTTATCCTTTCCTAAGCTCCAGTAATTATGTGAAAAGAGTGAGCATTTAACATAATTTCAGTCTTATTTCCCCCAAGAAAATAAAGCAACTAATGCTCTGTTTGGTTTTTTTTTTCATTTGTTCGTTTTGTCTGAAAGCTGCTCTTTAAATTGTTTTTCCTCTCTTGTATAGATGGTGATGGAATTTCCTGATAATGTGCTGAACCTCGATGGGCATCAGAATAACAGCACACAACTGAAGCAGTTCATCCAGGTAAATCATGTTTCCTAAGAAGTGAGACTTTTGCTTTCCTCAGGTTTGTGTTTTTTGCTTCTCCAGGAGGTTGTGACTCCTGGAATGCCTCAGACACGTCAGCACCTGGGAGCAATCACACCTTGGTACCAAAGTGCACTGGGCTCAGTTGTGCTCTGGATTCCTCAGCATTTATTGCACGTTGTCTTGTCAGGAGGCAATTGCTGCAAGTCTGAGAGCTCAGAACTCACTGTGGGAGCTACAGCTTCTAAATACATCCTGATTTTTATTTTTCTGAGCAGTTTTGAACCACCCTTTCAAGTAGAAGTGTGGATTGCTCGAGGTTGGGTTCTTATGATTAATGCCCATACCAGGGTAGAATTTGTGTGCCAGTTTGTAGATTTTATAGAGATAAGTAGTGAGAATTGGTTTTGTGCTACCCCAGAAACTTTAACCCTGGAAAGAGACCTGTCAAATTCTGGCAAATACTGTAGTCCTGTGACACCTGTAGCAGCTGCAGGGTGGTGCACCTTGATGTGCAGGGGGGCAGAGGCTGCTGCTCTGCAGTTGCAGGGCTGCCTCTCTCAGGGCTGACAGCAGCAGTGCAGACACGTGCTGCATGCCAAGTGCAGCTGGGTTGTGAAAATAGCTCGTTCCTGCTTTGCTGTGGCTTCTGCAATTAATTACAGGAAACAGGGTTATTGCAGAGTGATAGTGCTTGGCAGGTGATTTAATGGGCCTTCCTCTAAGAGCACAAACCTTAAATGTTACCTGATGGTACCTCTGCTTTCCATATTGCATAGAAGGAGCTGAGAGCACTTGCTCTTTTCAGTGGGTGGGAGTTCTCCTGTATTGTGTGGCCTTTTCTTCCTTTCCTCAGAAGTTGTGGCAAGTCCTTTGTGCATGGAGAGTGTTTGAGTGGTGTTATGTGACAATAAAACAGAGAATTCTCTGAGACATTCCCTGTACAAATACAACTCAAGTGTGAGTTTGTGTGTTGGGGTGTGAGGAAGGGACTCTCTGCTCTGCACAGCTCTGCTGGTGGCACTCCAGTGCTGCTGAAAGCCAAGGCCATAATTCAGCAGTGAGGACTAGAAGGGTATGTGCTTTTTGTGAGGACGTGTGCCTGCATGTGTTTGACACAGGGGCCAGGAGACACATCTACAATTGTTTATTGACGTCAGCAACATTAGAAGGTGTTCTCATTAATGTTCTATTCATAGCACACATTGGATGTTCACTACTGAAGTCAAAGGCTTCACTCTGAGTAGTAATGTGTGCTTTCTTAAATTCCAGCTAGTAGGATTGTAATGGGAAATGGCTTTTAGCCTTCCAGGAAAAATATTGCTAAATTGTCATGGTCTGGGCAGAACGAGCTGGTTGTAAATGAGATTTCCATAAATGCCAATGAGAGTTTGTGAATTTCTGTGTGCCAAAGACAAAAAGAGTGTGAGAAGAAGTTGAAAACTTAGAGTTGGTGTGTGTGAGACCTTTTCCTAAACATCTGTGCTGAGGTGGAGACAAAGAATCTCCCAGTTGGGACAGGATGGTTATTGTGGGACCATCTCGTTCTTGGGACAGTTATTCTGAAGCAGCATTTGCAGTGGAAGGCGGCAGTGAAGAGGAGAAAAAAAACAGAGAATAAGCGTGGAATGATTCGATTTTTGTGGTGGTTTTTTTTGCAGAGACACAGCATGCTGAAGCAGCAGGACCTGAACATTGCCATGATGGTGACGTCGCGGGAGGTGCTGAGCGCGCTGTCGCAGCTGGTGCCGTGCGTGGGCTGCCGGCGCAGCGTGGAGCGCCTCTTCTCCCAGCTGGTGGAGTCAGGGAACCCTGCCCTGGAGCCCCTCACCGTGGGGCCCAAGGGGGTGCTCTCAGTCACCCGCAGCTGCATGACTGATGCCAAGAAGCTCTACACGCTCTTCTACGTGCATGGGTCAGTGTCTGCCAGCTGCTCGCGCCATCCCCGCTCTCTGCGTCGCCTTCGTGGTGATGCTGAGTTGTCACAGCACATTCTTCTCTTCAATATCCATAATTACAGCTGCTTGTTGCCTAAACTGGGGGAAAAACAAACCTAATCTTTGATAGCACCAGTTGCAGTGCCATGATTGCAGTTGGAAGATGCCAGTGTTTAATGCTTGGTCCTTAATCTGATGCAGGCACTACTGGCTTTTCGTGGTCTCTTCTTCCTGAGTGTTTGGCTCACTAGTTGGCCTGTAAAAAAATAAAAAGCGTTAATTTTTTCCACCAAAGTTTGCTGCACTTGGGTAGAAAGGTAACACTGAGAAAGTGAAACTTTCTGGGCTTGGTGAGCACAATAAATACCCCAGTGCCATTAGTTCCTGAGCTGTCAGCAGAGCAAACAGGGAGTGCTTAGCACAGTGTGTCTTGGCCTTCCAGTTGGCTTCAGCTTGTTCTTCTTGCTCCAGTTAGCAGGAAAAGTAGGGAAGGTTAGTGCAGAGTTGAGATTGAGATGGGAGAGTGAGGTATTGTAACCTGATCCAGTGGTTTTCAGAATACAAAGTTCCTCACTTTTTTTTTTTCCCCATAGGTCCAAACTGAATGACATGATCGATGCAATTCCCAAAAGTAAGAAGAACAAAAGGTGTCAGCTACACTCCCTGGACACACACAAACCAAAACCTTTGGGGTAAGTCTGTGTTTAACATGCACAATTGAAATATTTTAAGGAAGCAAAGTATTGAGACTAATTTATTTTTAAGCATTGAGATCAATTTTTATGCTCTGATCTGCTTGCCAGAGTAGCAGTTGGATTGTAGCAGACCTAAATAGTTGTTGGGGAGAGGAAGAGAAGCACCAGGAGTTTTGGGCATGCTCAGGGCATGGGTGGCTTCTGCACTGTGATATAAACAATGCTATTAGAAAGACAAACTGGTTTCTGTGCTCTAGACCAAAATGGTTGCTCAGCAGATTTTCTCACATTGAGGTCAAAGGGTACACGCTAAATAAATATACATCATTTTGCTCGGGATTATTAAAAATGCCTTGCACAACTGTTAACCAAGGGCTTTATTGTGGTTGGATGCAGGGTTAAAACTGGAACTCCATAAAATGTATTTTCTCAAAAGTGACAGCATGTTTTGAATACACCACTGAACAATATGCATATATGCCTCTGTCTTGAAGTTGAAATGATTTATTCCAGCTGGTTAAGCAGAAGAACACTCCCTGTAAATCTATTGTGAATTCTGGGGAGGTTTCTTGTTTGTGGGGTGGCTCCTTTTATTTTTTTTTTTCATATGATGACCAATAAATTAGTCTCTTGGGCTTAATTGGAGTGTCTGGACCATTTTTACTCAGCTGTGTTCTGCTGCTGCTTAAGCCTCCAACCTGTGAAAGCTTGCTCGTGGTTTCCAGTTACAGGACATGTATTTTTCTATGCAGATTGGAGTCTCTCTGGGTTTAGTTAAATCCCCTGGGATACCAGGCATGTGGAATTTGACACTTGATTTTTGCTTGTGCTGCTTGAGGATACTGGGAACTAATCATTATCTTCTATTATATTTTGGTTACAGGCCTTTCACAAAATTAGTTTAAAGCTTGTGTTACACAAGATCCTGAGAGTATAGGGGTGTAGATATATGTATTTCTTTTTTAAATAAAGCAAATTCATAGCATCATGAAAGTGGGTTTTGGGTTTTTTTATATTTAGTAAGCTTGATCTTATCTGTGTGAGAACAGATGCTGTGTAACCTGCAGTTAGCACTTGGGCAAGGTAGAACAATTCTGAAGCTGAATGAATAGAGAGGAGAATGCTGCTTTTATTTCCTCAGTTCATGCTGGAATAAACCCCCTTTGGATGTTGGCAGGTTAATAGGGAATATGAGGAAGAGCAATATTTTATACTCTGCAGGTAAAACCTTGGGGTTATCAGAGAACATGGCCTGTGGACAAGCAGTGCAGTTTGCTAAAGGAGCAGGACTTGCACTCCCCTCCTCAGCTGAAACCCAGAGTGTATCAGCATTGATATGAATTCAAATAAATCTGCCTGCAGTGGACACAGGCTCTGGCGGGGCTGTGGAGGCACTCAGCAGTCACAGAATAAACTTCATTTACCAACACAGAGCTGCTGCTCCACATCTTCACAAGAAACTCCTCAGATGAGTTGCATCTGTTGAGCATTCCCTCCACACAAAAAGGCTTTGAGCTGGAGCTGTGTGTTTAATTAGAGGAGTTATGTAAGCAGCTAATGCCACTCCAGGGTTACTTGATGTCCTCAGTCTGTGCCTGGCTTTTGGCTCCTCAGCTCTGTTTGGGGCTCAGGAGCATTTGAAACTCTCCTAAATGCAAGCCCTATGACCTGGCAAACTGGGAAATGGCACACAGAGCTCCTCTAATTAGGAAACAGGGCTGATGCTTCCCATTTTCCTGCTCTGTTGTGTCCATAAGACAGAAATGACCATTCTGATAAAGTGTCAAGTGTAGACAAGCCTGTAAGTAGCCATGACTTGTTATCTAAAGTCCATTTTTTGTCACTTTTAGCACATCCAAATGTGAATTGTAAAGTTATTTGATATTCTGACAGATTTTTGAAATTTGAGGTAGGATGTTTTGTGGTGAAAGTTGTTTGGGGTTTTTTCTTTTGTCCAAGACCAAATTGTCTTCACCTGACAAGTATTAAAACTTGTATTTGTTTATATTTAAAGTAATATTCTGAAAATCATAACTGGTTCACAGCTGTAACATTAGAAAGTCATGGTGCATCTGGGTTATAAACATGGACAGCAGAATTTGCATCTCAGTTCTGACCCAAACTTTCATAGATATTAAGGCTTAACCTATAAAGAATTCAAATAAAATTAAGGAACAGAGCAGCATTTTCCATAGGACTTGTTTAGGAAGAATAACTAGCTGATAATATATATGTTATAGGTCTGAAAAATGTTTGGTAATACTATGTGACAGTGAAAGGAGCAGTAGCAGACTCAGTTCAAAGAAATTAAGAGCAGTTAAGAAAAGTAGAGAAGACAGGAAGAGGAAAGAGAACAAGTGTAGCATCATTTTCTGCTATGGACCTTCCCAGGGAGCAGTCAGGTAAAGAATGAGGCTCTGCTGGGCTTCTTTGCTGCCCCCCAACAGCATGAGGAAGAGTTTGGTGTCATTTCCTTGCAGGGGTTGCTGGATGGATGTGTGGGAGCTGATGTCCCAGGAGTGCAGGGATGAAGTGGTTCTGATCGACTCCAGCTGCCTCCTAGAAACCTTAGAAACCTACCTACGGAAACACAGGTATGTGAGGGGAGCAAGCACCTTCCTGGGGGGAAATACATGGCTTTTGTGAGGCCAGAATGCTCAAAATGTAGAGGGCTTTTTCTTGTGAAACTGTAGATTTCAGCTTGGTGGTGATGGGGGACTTTGCCAGGCTGCACTGGGATGGTTGATGTCACAAAGATGGTGGAATATTCTTTGTGTTTAATGAAAGGGAAGATGTGGAGACCTCTGCTGAAGTCATAGCTGCTTGTCTTAATTTTTTTGACTGGGATTAAATGATGATTTACAGTTCAATGTTTAGAAACTGTGTGTTCTCATTCACTCTTTCACTGCTCTTGGGCTATGCCTGTTTTCAGGCTTTCAGGGAGTGTGTGCCATTTCAGAATCCTGCAAACTGCACTAGTGCAAGCAGATTTTGAGCTTGGTGTTGCCTTTAAAACACTGTTTTAAACCACTTGTTTGTGCCTGGTGCTGTTAAATCTCTCTTGCAGGGCAGAAATAAACCATTAAATTATAGTTGCATATGCACAGGACCTGCCGTGCTGATTGAAAAGTTTTAATTTCCATCAGTCTCAAGGTTCTGATATCAACTGTGGGGGCACAGATGGGCGCGGGGGCGGCGGTGCTGTGGAAATAACACTTTGGAAACAAAATAACTTTAATCTCCTGTGACATTAAACACTGCCTTGGCTGCCTTCCTGGTGCTAACCTGCAATAATACTGCTGTTTTCTCTCCTTCCACCACAGAAAGCAGGCAGGTATCGTAGGTCTAACAACAAAATGTGTTTGATTTAGTGCTGTCAAATGGCTGGAGACACTAGGAAAGGGAAAAACGCCATCCAGAGCTGGCATGGGGAGCCAGCTTTGAGCTGAAATGTGAGCAGCTTGTCTGACTTGCATTTTTAGAGTCATCCAGCAAGAGATCTTGTAGCCTCTTGAAGGTTACTCCTCTTATGACACAGAATGAGCTTAATTTGCTTGTATTTTAATTATAAGTATACTCCTGTCACACATGAGCTGTCACATGTTTAAAATGAGTACGTTGTGTTATAAATAACCCTCATTTGGCCATCAGCACAGCAGTCTAATAATTCAAAATATGTTTGTAGTGGAAACAAGGATCATTCTTGTACAGCAGGCACCAGAGGATACTTTGCTTTGTTTCTTATCATTCACTTGAGTATACTTGAAAGAACTGCTAGAAGGTGATGTGGTATGTGTTACTTGGGAGAGGGATTTTGCCCTGGTTTGCAGTACTTGCTCACTGCTGAGATTTCTGATCTTTGAGTTGAATTCCATGTGGGAATTTCTTCAAATCAAGGATTCTCTCGGTGGGCTCTGCTCCATGGGTTGGAGGACAGAAGTTTGATATTGAGGTTAGTAATGTAGAATAAATGGGGAAATTAATGGTTAATTTAGGTGGATCATAGCCAGAAGATACTCTATTAATTACTATAATAAGAATACTATAATAATTACGTTTTTGAAGCAGCACAGCCCAGCTCAGACACCTCACCGCTCACCCAGCGTGTTTGGGCGAACCGAGCCTGATCCTGTTCTTTCCCCCCAGATTTTGCACCGACTGCAAGAACAAAGTGCTGCGTGCCTACAACATCCTGATTGGGGAGCTGGACTGCAGCAAGGAGAAGGGTTACTGTGCTGCCCTGTACGAGGGGCTGCGCTGCTGCCCCCACGAGCGCCACATCCACGTGTGCTGCGAGACCGACTTCATCGCGCACCTCTTGGGCCGGGCCGAGCCCGAGTTCGCAGGAGGGTATGAGTATGTAATTGGCTAGAGTGGGCTATCTAGCGCTTTGCTTCTTTATTTGACTCTCCAATGTCTTTGCCCAAAGCGGCTTTTTGCCTCTTTGCTGTGTGATGACCTCGTGGTTGTGGATATCTGTAGTGGTGTAGGCTCGGAGAGAGCACTTTGAAGGTTTCGGCTGTGCTTTGGAAGGAAGGAGTGACCAAATGTCTTCCAGTTGGTTGTTCGCTCCCTAGAGCTGCCTGCTTGTCCACTGAGGTGTTCAAATATGCGAAATAGAAAGAGAGCCTTGGTTGAGTTTTGCCAAATGCCAAGTATTCAAGTTAGTTTTGTTGCCATTTGTGTATTTCTGAACCTTTTTTTTAAGCATCTTAAAACCATCCAGTGAAAAGTTCTGAGCTCAGTATTGGAGAATCGTAGAATGAGTTGGAAGTGACATTAAAGATCATCTAGTTCCAACCTCAGTACCTTTAAAGTTCAGTCATAACTGTTTAATTAGGAGGGTAAATCCTTTCATAGTAGTTTTACTTTAACAGATTGGCCAGATTGATAGATAATAGATGAATAATAACAGATTAATACTGAAATGTTTTTACTCTGCATGGTAAGTAATGTACAAAATTCCCTGTGTGTTTATTCAACTTGAGCTGACTGATGGTGAAATAATTGCTGTGAATTCCAGCAAATTTTAGGACACAAAAGAATGCATCTCTGGCACTTAAACTCTTGATCCATCCTAGAAAGAGCAGGATATGGCACCTAAAGCCAGAGGTGGCAATGCACAGTACTGCTTCACAGTGGTGGCTTTGACCTGTTCCTTTCTATTTTGCATCTGCATGCAGCACAGCAGAGCCCTGCCAGGCTGCTCCTGCAAACACAGCTGCAGCTGTGCCTCAGAGAACACGTCAGCCCTGCTTTGATCCCTTGGTTGGCTCCTAGCTGCTCTAACAGTGCTTTGGTTCCCCTTTCCCCCAGACGGAGAGAGAGGCACGCCAAGACAATAGACATAGCCCAGGAGGAGGTTCTCACCTGCCTGGGCATCCACCTCTACGAGAGGCTGCACCGCATCTGGCAGAAGCTGCGGGCTGAGGAGCAGACGTGGCAGATGCTCTTTTACCTGGGGGTGGATGCTTTACGCAAGAGCTTTGAGGTAAAAACATCCAGTTCTGTCCAACTTGTGTCTGAGCTGCTGGGCCTGTTGTCACTGTAATTCATTTTCTGCTTTTCAGCACTGGGCTGGAAGGAGTGTCAAGGGTGTTGCAGTCAATCCCTTGTTGAGTTGTGTGGCATCCATGCACAGCAATACTGGAGTGTGTTCCCATGTGGAATAAACTGGAATAGAAAAGATTGAGGCTTGCTTTTACTTTCAAGCTGCCCATTCCAGTACACTGAACCTTCTGTGTTATTAATTCTGTTTTTCTACTTGATTGCATATAAAGTAGCTCAGGCTACAACAGTTTTTGGTTGGTTTATGAGTAAAAATGGAGGATGTGGTTTTGAATTACAAAAGTGATTGCAAACTTCTGTGTTCAGCTTGTTCCAAATGCACTCTGATCCTATGGGATCCTGAGCTTCAGACAGAACTCCTTTACTTAATATTGACATAACTCTCAGTACTTAATATTAATCACCAGGTTATATGACATGGATGTCTTTTTTGTGATGTTCATCTTCCATTCATAATAACTGTTCTCTCTGAAACACCAGAGAAGGAGAAGGAAAATCAGTTTGGGAAAGATCATAGTGGAACCTTTAGCTGGTTAGTTCTTGGAGTTTTTTTACTCCCATAGGATCAGAGATCACAGATCCAACAATGCATTAAAATCTAGAGCTCTTCACTGAAAAATGTGAATCGGGGCCATAGGTCCATAGGCAAGCCAGAGCTCCCCCACATGAGAGTTTCCACAATCTAAACCAAGTGGCTGCATCTTGGTGGGCATTTTTCTCCTGTAGTCAATAGTGGTGCTTACTGGGATTTTATTCCTGGCTGTTTTCCTCCTCCTGTTTTATAAATGAAAAAGCTTGAATGGTGATGACTTCTGTGACTGGATCTAACCTCTTGTAAACAGATGGCTGTGGAAAAAGTGCAGGGCATTAGTCGATTGGAGCAGCTCTGTGAAGAGTTTTCAGAAGAAGAGAGAGTGAGAGAGCTTAAACAAGAGAAGAAACGCCAAAAGCGGAAGAACAGAAGGAAAAATAAATGTGTGTGTGAGATCCCTGCTCCTCTGCAGGCAGCAGAAGAGAAGGAAATCAATCAGGCAAAGGTAAACATGGATACCTGTGGCTTTTTGGGGCTTCATCCATCAGCTCCCTGTTCCATGGTAGAATTCTTGAGGGATTTTTTTGTATTTTGGTCCTTGGTGGAATTTAATGCTCTTTCAGATGAGCAGAGTCTTTGTAAAGTCTTTGTAAACCTGGGACTCCTCAGCTTGTGGGGTTTTTTTAAAATCATAAATCTGAGGTTCAGGTTATGCTAGGACCTGTGGATTCAAGTGCTGCTTGTAGACAATCACCATGGGATTTTGGAGAGGGGGAGCCTTTAAGTGCAATTATTATTCAGGATCTCTTGGCTGGCCTTAATGGACTGTGACTGTAGGTCAAGGTAACTTGGTTGGGGTTTTGTTTAGTTGTGTTGTACTTGTGAAGAATTCTAGGCAATGCTGTTATCAGTCAGTGTCAGCTGGTTTTTCTCATGGAGAGAGTATCCTTTACAGAAGTGCTGGCTGAGCTGCTTTCAGTGCCTGCAATGTTTTTTGTTTCTGTTTGAAGGAGAACTCAAACTTCACGGAAAGCAGCTGCAAAGCCTGTGGTAGCACCGAAGAAGCCAACAACTGTGTAGAAGTAATTGTTACTAATGAAAGCACTTCTTGCACTTGTCCTAGTAGTGGTACCCTGTTAGGCTCACCTAAAATCAAGAAAGGTATGTTAAATGTCAGTATTTTTCTATTTTAAAAAGCATTTGCCATTTTTGGGGTGAACAGTGGTCACCTGTTTTTAAAAGGGAGTCCCTGCCCGTGGCAGGGAGGTGAAATGAGGGGATTTTTAAGGACACTTCCAATCCAAACCTGTCTGGGGTTCTCTGAATTCTCTCTTGTTAGAGGCATAACTCAAGGATGTGCAGCAGTTCCTACAGATGGCAGTAATTTTGGCCTCTGTCTCAGGTTTATCTCCACACTGTACTGGCAGCGACTGTGGCTATTCCTCGAGCATGGAGGGCAGCGAAACGGGGTCCCGGGAGGGCTCGGACGTGGCCTGCACTGAGGGCATCTGCAACCATGATGAAAATGGTAGGTTTGGGAAGAAGATAGTGATGCTTTGATGCTCCCAGAGCTGCAGCATCTCAAAAGAAACTTGGCTGTGTTTTACAGGGGATGATGCCTGTGTCCATCGCTGCGATGACAAGGAGGAGGATGGAGACAGCTGTGTGGAGTGCTGGGCTAATGCAGAGGAGAGCAACACAAAAGGCAAAAACAAAAAGAAGAAAAAGAAAAGTAAAGCTTTGAAGTGTGAGAATGACCATGTAAGGAACATGGCTCTGCCAGATGCTTCTCTAAGTGCTTACATTTGAAAGTAGTTACAGTAGGATTTTCAATTCCGATTGAGACTTGTGCTGAAAATGGGACAGCAGGGATCTCCTGTTCCCTTGTCATCCCAAGTTTTGGAACTGAGGTCCTTCCTCTAGAGTAGGTTGTGGTGGAGTCTCTTCTGTGTTCCTAAGCACGTGCATTTTACTCACTCTCAGTGAATGTGCCACCCCCCAGCTCCCCAGGCATGTGTTTAAGTGTAAATATCTACCCTCGCTCACCTTTGAACCTTCCCTTTTCCCTCTGCTTCCGTCTCAAACTCGAATATTCCACGTGAAACACTGCTAGCAGTTGATTGCAGGCTCTTTTCCATTCCAGATTCAGAAGCTTGGGAGCTGTCTGGCAGATGCAGGTAGCAGAGAGAGCTCAGGAAATCTCACGCACACAGAGTTTCACCGCGACAAGACCAAAGACACACACGCTGAGAGCTGCTGTAGCGCAGACAAAAGCGGCCAGCAGTTGCCTTGGTTTGAGCATATGAAAAATGTGTCACAGTTTGCAGAACCTACAGAAATGTCACTTGTCCCTGATACTGGAAAAGGTGCCAAAAGCTTAGTGGAACTCCTTGTAAGTAACCGCTGCATTTGAGTTTTGGGTTGTAGCATCTCGCTTTAATCTTTGGGGCTGAGAACTCAGCTCCCAGCAAGGAGTTGAGTCCCAGTGTTCAGTTCAGTTCCTTGTGCACATTCCCTGAGAAGTTTGTAATTGAATGCTTTGCAGAGGAGGAGAAATGGTTGCTGGAATGTGGTGACAGAACTTGTGTTGCAAGTGCTCATTGTCAAGGGTTGCATTATTCCGTAACATGAAGTGGGCATTATTGCTGCCTTCAGGCCTCAAATGTGGCTTCCCACTGCAGGCTCCTTGGGCAGCTTTCATCTCTCTCCTTTCCTTCTCCTTCCACTTACTTAGACTGTTTGCTCTTTTCCCCTGCTTTTTCCTTTTCTTTCCTTTCTTTTTATCTTCCTTCCCCTCAATTTTCTCTCTTGCCCCCCTCCTTTTTTTCCCTTTCTTTTCCCACCTTTTCCTCAAAACTCTGTAATAAATTCCATCTTCTTCCGATGGGAATGTGCTACTACTGAAGCATATTTGGATCCATTTAATGACTCAGTTGGCTGCTTCTCACCCCAAAGCAGTGTGTGAGCAGGGTGTCTGGATCAGCCAGCTGGGCTTTGGGCTGGGCTCAGATGTGCTGCACAGGAGGGCAGTGCTGGAGCTCTGAAATTCCCCTTCTCATTGCAGGATGAGTCAGAGTGCACTTCTGATGAGGAACTGTTCATCTCCCAGGATGAAATCCAATCATTCATGGCAAACAACAAGTCTTTCTACAGCAACCGGGAGCAGTACCGGCAGCACCTGAAGGAGAAGTTCAACAAGTACTGTCGCCTCAACGACCACAAGGGGCCCGTCTGCAACAGCTGGCTGGCAACAGCTGGAGCCAACTGAACCCAATCCAACTCTGTCTGTCACTGAAACTCGAGATGACTACTGCGCCTTCTCCTTCCAAACTTAATTTAGTGACTTACGGCAAAATTTTATCTTAAATTAATGTGATTATTTTTTTTTCTTGTTTTTTTTTTTTCCAGGGGGAGGCTGGTGGAGGTGATTTCCTTAATTTTGTTCTTTCTCCAGGCTTGTATTTTTAGTTGAGTAGCTGTGCAAGCCTCTCTTCTAATTTAAGCCATCTCTTTTCATTCAATGTTTCTCTTCCTGTGAGACTTACAAAAAGCAAACTAGTGGCAAAGTAATGTTGTACCTATAATTCTGTACAGAATGACAAGGAGCTGAATATAAGATTTTACAAAGTAGACATCCATTTGCAAAATGTTTTGGATGTAATATGTTAAAGCGCAATGTGCAAAAATTTAAATAAAGAATATTTATTAATATGCATAGTAAAGGTGAGTGTCTATGTTTGTACTCTTGAGTGCTCCATTCCTGCGGGTCAGGTGGGTGGAGGTGGGGATAAGGTGAAGAAAGCTGGGCTGGGAAAGGACAGAGCCTTGAAAACCAGACTCTGCTCCTCCAGGGATGGTTTGGGGATGTGGAGTTGCTGCCAGCCCAGCAAGGACTGTGAGGTCCCTGCTCTGTCCGTGGCACGATCCCAACCTGGCACTGCTCAGCATCAGGTGCCTGTTCTGCTTCCAGGAGCTGGGATAAGGGATGGCCAGGAACTGGAAATCCTGGCCTGAGGGCTGTGCCCAAGGGCAGCACACTTTGGGGAGGGGGTTGGATTTGCAGGGTGCAGCTTGGGCCATTTTGGGGGCATTGTTAAATCCCACCCTTTTCTTTCATCAATTCAATACCTGTCACTCTTCTGTTCCAACTAATGGATTTCCTCACACATTTCTGGCAATTATTTGAGCATCCTTGGCCCTCGGGAGGGGGATAACACTCCCTTCCTCCCTCTGCTCACCCTCTGCTCTCTCCACACCCATTTCATCCTTCTCCAAACCCTGCTTGGCTGCTGGATCCTGCTCCACGCATTCCTCCCGTGGTTCCTGGATCCTGCTCCACTCATCCCTCCCGTGCCTTTCCACGCTGGGGAACGAAACCCCCAAACCCCGCTCCCACCTGGAGCGGAGCTGCTCCAACCCAGCGCACGGCGGGCGTGTCCCCATGGGCGTGCCGTGTCCCCGGGGGCCAGGGGCGTGTCCTGGGCGTGTCCCTGGGCGGGCGGGCGGCGCTTT
>NW_005054368.1:1650376-1669886 GCF_000277835.1 Geospiza fortis | reverse complement strand
TGCCGGGGGGGGGTTGGTTTTGGGGTTTTTTTTTTTTTTTTTTTTTTTTTTTTTTTGAGCCGCTTCTTATCGAGGTTAAAAATAGCATCTCTCTCTCCCCCCGGGAGCGGGATGGGACTGCGGGCTGCTCGGGGATGGGGTTGCTCGGGAGGCTGAGCGCTCCTGGGAATTGGTGTTAAAATGTTAAAACAAGATTCGGTCCTGCCGGGAGCATCTCCGCAGCCCCCTCGGAAACCTGATGGCGCTGGGTTGGGGATAAAGATGCTCAAAAGAAGTGTTTTCTCGGGATCCCTGTTGTGCGTCGGTCAGCTGTGCCTCGCAGGGTCTTCTTTGACATTTAGGAAGTTTCCTCTGAGGGAGGAAATAAGTTTGAGTCATCTTAAATATCGCCGTCGTGGGTGTTAGGAGCTAAAGGAGACCTGTGCAATATCCAGGGTTGTGTTTCCCTAGCCAGGGTGATAAGGGCTGTGCACAGCTGACTGCGCTGGGAATAAATGGCCCAAAATTCATGGAAACCAAGGCTTGACATCGGTGGCATTGCTAAGCGGGGTTGATAAAGAAATGCTCAGGAAAAGCCAAACTTTCCCCCTTTTTCATTGCATATCACGGAGGCTCTGCTTGCAGAGAGGAGAGAGCAGCAACGTGACTTAGTGAACCGTCCTCTGGGGCTGCTGCTAATTTGGGATTTGCCAGCGTTTTGGTGCTGTGGTTTGCAGGGAAGGCTGAGCTCTCCAAAGCCTTTCCCACCTGCAGCTGTTGGATGTGCTTGGGGTGCCTGGCAAAGGATGCTGCAAAGGATGTTGTCGCTTCCCATTCCCCTCCAGAAAGTTATTTCCAATATTGCCGTTTCCAGCAGCGCCCTTATCTTGGATTTTGTTCTGGACTCTTTTCATTTGGGAAAGAAATCAATGCAACTTGTGTTTTCCTTCGGCGTTCACGTGAATTTCCTTCCTTTCCCAGCCTTTCCTGGCCAAAACGCAGCGTGGGTTTAAAAACGAGCAGTGCTGTGAGGCTTTGTGTTTTGATTTGAGTGTGCCCCAGGGCGATCACTCCTGTATTGATGATTGATTGATTGATTGATTGGGTTTGCAGATGTGTGGGGCTGCTCCCCGGTGTCCTGTGCTGTGTCAGACACGTGTTCCCACAGCAGCTGATGTTTGTCCCCTCGCTGGGACCCGAGTGTGTCTGCAGGGCTGTCATTTGTTTTGCTGGGTGTCTGGACTGTGTTTTGCTCCGCTGCTATTCTGGGTTTATTTATTGTCGAGCATGTTTCCTTAACGAGGAAGAAAATCCCAGGAAGGGAAGGTGCTGGAGTGTGGGGGGATCCAGGGTCACTGTGGGAACAGCTGTCACCTCCTGGCTGCCAGGGATGCTGTGGGAACTTTGTGCCCAATCCTGCTTCAGAGCAGGGCTGTTCATGGAGCTGTCCTCCAGGAGATTCACCTTGAAACTTTTGCTTTTAAAAAAAGATTAAATAAAATAGGAAGATGTCCAGACTTGGAAGTGTTGAGCTGGGGATTTGATTTGGGGGAATTTGAGGGATGCTCTGAGGGCTGGAATGCAGTGATGGAGGGAGGAGGGAAGGGGAATGTGAAGGAGCTGAGGGTTTGGTGATGCCAGAGCATCACATCCATGGTTAACAGAATTATGGAATCCTGGGTGGTTTGGGTTGGAAGGGACCTTATAAACCATCCCATTGCAACCCCCATGGGCAGGGACACCCTCCACTATCCCAGGGGGCTCCAGGGAAGCTTGACATGGAAAGAGGGCAAACAGCAGGGTGTAAAACCTGGAATACAGAGCTCGCTCTGCAGCACAAAAACATCACATTTCATCAAAGTTCAGGAAGGTCACTGGTTTTAAGGTGAAATGCTGGAACCCTTGTGTAAGGTGGTTTTGTAACCTCCAGCTAACTGAAAGAGCAGGTTGTCTAGTGGGGATTTAGCTGGGGCAATAAATGCTATGTCAAGATTTCTTAATCTCTTGGAAAATCAGATAAGGGCTTGAGGCAAGATAACGAAGGATTTGCAAAGTTGCGTGTTTGGCATTAAACCCCTGTCACAACTCCAGTGGTCTTTATTTGCCTTTTGAAATCAAAAATGTTAATGGCTCACAAAAAAAGCCCCCAAAAAAATAAAAAATGCAAAACTGCAGGAGGATCTTTTTTTTTTTTTCCCTTCCAGTGGCTCCCTGCTGCAGCCTCTTCGTGTGGGTCATCAAACAGGAGCTCAGACAGTCAGACATCGAGGAATAAAATATAATTAAACTGGCTGTATTTTCCTTGTGCATGCCAGGAGGTAATTCAGGTTGAAGGCTTGTTTTAAATGCAGAGCCTGGAGGTACTAACAGCTGTCAAGGACTTCTTGGCGTGTGCTCAGAGAGCCTTTGCTGCTCTCCAGACACCGCCACGCGTTCCAAGGCAGCAGCTCTCATCAAGCAGCCAAGTGTTTTTAGCAGCTTGGAAGAGCAGGTTTTTGGGGGGAAAATGCTCCTTGGGTGCAGAGATTCGCTGAGCTTTACAGCCACAGCCACTCAGGTGCTCCTCTGCTCCTCCTCGTGTTTTCCAGGAGTTTGTGTTTGGTGTCTGGCTCCTTGCAAGCAGCACAGGAAAGGGGAGAATTTGCACATGCATGGGACAAAATGTTCCTGCCCTCCCAGCTGGCAAAGCCCTCTCTGGTCTTTTATTCAGTGAGATATGTGAGTTTTGTTCTGCAGGGTTTTCCCCCAGGTTGGGAAGGTTTTCCTCGCTCAGAGGGGCTCTGCAGCTTTTCTCTTGCAGCACAGGGAGGCAGGAGACAGGGAGCTGTTTCCAAGGAGTTTGCAGTGATGCTGGTACTATGCTTTTTTATAATGAAAATTGATTTATTTTCCATTTCTAGAGAATGGCAGAAGTGCTGGCAGGTGCTCCCCCTCCAAGCATGGTGTCAGAGCCCTGATCTGCAGCGTGGCTGGGGCTGTCACTGGAGGGAGATGCTCCAGGTGGGACACTCCCCCCTGCTCCAGCTCACTGGAAATCCTCCAGCAGCTTGGTTGCCTTGCTCTGCTGTGCCCAGGGACACCATGGATGCCGTGCTCCAAAAGAAATCCATTTTTCCCCCCTGTCTTTGTTGGCGTGCCGAGAGCAGAGCCGTGCAGGAAGCAATAAATGTGACTTAAGATACAAGGTTTAACCAATTAATTCCGATGCATTTGTGACAGGTATTGATCAAAGGTAACATTTATAACCAGGGCCTGCTTTGTCAAGGTTAGATCTTGCTCACGTAACAGCCTTTGATAAGGTGAGCAATTGATTGCAGCTTGGAGCAGCCCAGGCTCTGAGGAGGCTGTTGGGAGGAGGAGGAGGAAGGAGTTGAGTCTTCCTCGTGGGATCTGAGCATCCAGTTTTGGGCTCTCTGGTCACTTCCAGGAGCCCTCAGGTGCTCCTAGGAGGGTAATTAACAGCTGATTGCTGAGTGTGGTGTTTAATTCCCTGCAGGCAGATCAGATGCTGGTTTAGAGTCACCTGGCTCCATTTTGGCATTTTGTCTGTCCCTGGTGGGTCTGTCCCTCTGCCCAGCAGCTGGGATGGCTTTCCTGGTCTGTTCCACAGGTTTTCCCCATCCTGAGGCAGGATAATCCCAAGGCATAGTGCCTGTGGAGTGTGAGTGACCTTCAGAGTCTCCTTGGCCCCTGGCAGGGATTGTTCTGTGCTTGGGGATGGTGGGCTCAAGGCCTCTGAAGGGCTTTTATTGCCACTTGTCCCTGACCAGATCCTGTCTGATAAACAGCAGAGATCCCATAATTGCTGGGAACAAATACTTCTCTGTCCTCATGGATTCCCTCAGCCTTGAAACTCAGGGGGTTTAAACCAGGTTGGATTCCTCCTCTTTCCCCCCAAAATCTGCTTTAAGAATGTGACTTTGCAGCAACCCCCCCTTCTCTGCTGCCCTTCTGTTCTTGGGGTTTGCAATAGAGCAGCAATTCCACGCTCAGAGCCCCAAAAGGAAACAATAGCTGAGCCTTTCCTGGGATTTGGGAGCTGGGATGGGGGTGTGCTGTGTCAGGTGGCTGTGCCGTGCCTCAGTTTCCCCGTGTAAAACCTGGCAGCTGTCCTGGGAGGGTGGGAGGGCTGTGCAGGAGCAGAGCTGAACACAGAGGGGACTTTCTGGCTGGGTTTGGGATTAAGGAGAGTGCTCAGGGCAGTGAGATGTGGAAAGAGCTGTGAAAAAAATGCAGTGGAGTTTTTACCTCTCTCCCATGTCCTGGTGGGCAGTGCCAGGGGGATTTCCTGGCTGACAGCAATTCCTGGGGCAGCCCAGGTGGGTTTGTGGCACCCTGGCTCTGTGAAATGCTGGATTCCTGTCCCTGCCAGGCCCTGGGGCTCAGCCTGAGCTCAGCTGGGGTTAGGCTGGAGTGGCTGCAGATGTTGGGCAGCAGCTGCAGCTGTGAGTGCCTGTGGCACGGCTGATCCCACTGACAGTGATCCCAGTCCCATCAGTGATCCCAGCAGTGATCCCAGTCCCAGCTGTGATCCCAGTCCTGACAGTGATCCCAGTCCCAGCAGGCTTTGTGGGGCTGGGTTTAGGGCAGGCTGAGCTCTGTAAGGCTGGGTTTAGGGCAGGCTGAGCTCTGTAAGGCTGGGTTTAGGGCAGGCTGAGCTCTGTGGGGCTGGGTTTACGGCAGGCTGAGCTCTGTGAGGCTGGGTTTGGGGCAGGCTGAGCTCTGTGGGGCTGGGTTTAGGGCAGGCTGAGCTCTGTGGGGCTGGGTTTAGGGCAGGCAGGAAGGCTCAGAGGAAGGCAGGGATATTGCTCTAATGAGCTGTCACGGTGACAGCAGTGTCACCTCCTCCCCACGCCAGCCTGGAGCAAGGAGTGACAAACTCCAAGTGCCTCGACGTGAGTGAGGCGGGGCTGGGTGAGTGCCTGAAGGTGGCCGGGACCTCTGGGGCCTTTGGCTGTGTGTGACAATGGAAATTGGACATTGAGTGAGCTATGGAAAACATCTCCTGGGATGATGGACTGCTGGGAAGGTGCAGGGAGCAGAGGAGGCTTGGGAAAGAGCAGCGTGGCTCTGGGAGCACAGCTCCCAGCTCTGGCTCAGCCAGACCCAGCTTAGCAGGAGCCTGGGAGGAAATGGGGAATGGTATTTATCCTTGGATCATATGGGCCAAAAGGTACCCAGAGCTCTGAGTGTGAGTCTCTCCATGTGACACAGCTCTGAATCTCTCTCATGGTCACACAGCACTGTGGAAATAAATAAATAAATAAATAAATAAACCTCACCCTGGTGCTTTATTCACTGTACAGCTCTATTATTCTGTTGTACTGTTATTAAATCTTAGTTAAAAGCAGCTTCAGACTTGCCAGTCAGTGGAATGAGAGGGTTTGTGTGCCCCCAGCTTTCTTTCACAGCTGTGGTGCTGTTTGTTACAGTTTTTCTCCTTCATTTCCTTCAGATAGCAAAAGTGATTGGGGTGATTTTGGTGCTTTTCCAGTTGGTTTCTTGGTGTGGTTCTCCAGCACTGGCCTTGTCTGTGTTGCTGTTCCATCACCTGGTCACACTCAAATTGTTCATGAAATCTGAAAAATCAGCTTTTTTCTCTTTTTTTCTTTCCTCCTCGTGCATGAGGTGTGCTCGAAGTGGAGTGAGCATCACTTGAGTGACTTAATGGATGCTCTGAAAAAAAAACTCCACGAGCTCTCGCTCAGAGCTGCTTTTCAAAAGTCTCTTGCAAACTTGCCTGCAGTTGATGTTTCTTTGAAGAGCCTGTGATGACTCTTTATCTGTAGATGGTTGGAGCACAATTCAGCCCTGCCTGGATGTCAGCAGTGTTCAGCACTTGCTTTTCAAAGAGAATTTGTTAGCACAAGTGCAGCCTGAGAGATGAAAGGATCTGTGTTGGAGGCAGCCAGACACCAGGCAGGGAAGGAAAGGTTTTGAGGGAGATTTGATTTCCCTGGTCACTTGTGGCAGAGAAGCTGAAAAGAGAAGTGGAAGTGCTTTCTCCTGGTGTAGCTGGAGCAGAGGAGGGGCAGCTCCAGCCAGAATGCTCAGCTTGGAGGGACCACAGTGGGGCATCTGCTGCAGCCTCCCTGCTCCAGCAGGCTCATCCCAGAGCAAATCCCAGCCCTTGTTCCCTCTGCTCCTTCACCTGTCTGCACTGAGCAGGGAATGGTGGAAGTGGCAGCTGGAGATGGACACAGAGCCCTGTGTCCCTCTGGGCTGTCAGTGAGCTTGTCTGTCCTTCCCTGTCCATGTTGATGGGCCCCCTGTTCCCTCCACCCATCTCTCCTGGCACGCCTCCTGCTCTGGGAGATTCCTCCCAACCCCCTGTGCTCGTGTTTCTCATTTTTGGACATCTTTGGCGTTGCTTGATTCTCACTCTCGCACCAGTTCATGGTCCTTTTGCCCCTTTTCCCCTCCTGTATTTTGCAGGAACAAGGCCCCATCCCTGGAGCAATTTAGAACCTTCCAGCAGCCCTCCCTGGTGCTGTGAATTTCCTAAATGCTGCTCTTGCAGGGATGCAGGGATTTCCCCTCCCCTCCACTGTTTTTTCAAGTGTGTGCTCCGATGGTGAAAAGGAATATATTCTCCCACTCCTATCAGCACATCACCAACGAGGTTCCCTGCATGGCAAGGTGCAGGCAGCCCCAGGAGGGCACAGAGGGGTGGGATTCAGTGCCAGGAGCAGCTTTGTTCAGGCAGGGCACACAGAGGTGGGATTCAGTGCCAGGGGCACTTTGTTCAGACAGGGCTGCTGTCAGCCAGCCCCAGCAGGGCTCTCTGGGGATGCTGCTGGCAGGGATCGATTCCAACTCAGCTCAGCACGTCCCTGCCCTCCCTGCCTGTGCTGTGAGAGCAATAATAATCATTCTTGTGTTCTGCAGGGCCTTCCCTGAGCTGGGAGCCAGGCAGGAGAGCAGCTCCTGCACCACAGCTCTGCCCTGGGCTGCTTCTGGCTTGTGGTCCATGAAAGCTGCTGGGGTCTGGGGAAGGTAAAGCAGCAAAGCTGCAACTCCCTGCTCAGGGCTTTGGTCCAGCTCTGTGAGCTCAGCTACTGGGAAAGGCTGAAAATCATTTACCAAACAGCCCCAGAGTGCTTCAAGTGAACGTGTTTGGGGTACAGGGAGGGCTGGGGAGGAGCTGCCTCCATGTGCCATCACTTCCAGGAGATTCCTGCACTGGCCCTCGCTCCTCCCTTTCTGAAAGGCTGGGAATGGCAGTGCCTGGAATGCAGGAGGAGCTGGGAGCAGTGGGAAGCTGCCCGTGGTGGCAGGGGCAGGGCTGTGCTGCACCCACTGAGATGTCACCATCAGTGACACCGCCACGGCCGCGTGTCCCGGGGATTTGGTGGGCATTTGTAGCCAGAATCCTTCTCCCCTCAGGAGCCAGACGTCATGTGGCTCCTGCCTGGCGCTGGGAGCTGTCACTGTCACTGTCACTGCTGTGACACACTGGGGAGGAGATGCTGCTCCTCATTAGTGTCAGGGGTAAAGGGCACCCTCAGAGCTGTGCTGGCAGCAGCTCCTGGCCCTGCCTTGGCTGTGTGTCACCCAGCCTGACAAAAGCTTGGGGTATTTGGAGTCATCCTTGGCCATGGCTAACGAGGAATTGTCCTTTGCCAGTGTGGCAGACTGGCAGGCTGGTGCCAGGGCAGCACCGATTTGTATTTTTGATTTGTATTTTGCATGTGCTGCTCACCTTGAGCAGGAGCAGCACAGCACTGAGCATGTCCTCAGCTCCAGAAGTGAGAGGCTGGAGCTCTCAGCTTCTCCTGGATATTGATATCTCCTTTTTCTTAATTAGCATCACACTGATTCTTCCCCAGTGCCTGCTTTGCAGGCTGTGTTAGCCCTGAGGTGTGGTTTTCTGGAAGTGGCTGGATGAGCTGCTCTGTGGGGAGAGGGGGCTGATGGCTCTTTCCATCCTTCCTGCTGGCTGTTTTTTCCCATCATGCTGGCTGTATTTCCCCTTCTCTGCTGCCTGTTTTCCCCTTCCTGCTGCCTGTTTTCCCCTTCTCTGCTGGCTGTTTTCCCCTTCTCTGCTGCCTGTTTTCCCCTTCCTGCTGCCTGTTTTCCCCTTCTCTGCTGGCTGTTTTCCCCTTTCCTGCTGCCTGTTTTTCCCCTTCCTGCTGGCTGTTTTTCCATCCTTCCTGCTGGCTGGCTTTTTCCCTTCTGCTGGCTGTTTCCATCCTTCCTGCTGGCTATTTTCCCCCTCTCTGCTGGCTGTTTTTTCTGAGTTTTTTTCCCCATCCTGCTGGCTGTTTTCCCCCTTCCTGCTGGCTGTTTCCATCCTTCCTTCTGGCTGTTTCCCCCCTTCCTTCTGGCTGTTTTCCCCCGTCCTGCTGGCTGTTTCTCCCCTCCTGATGGCTGTTTTTTCCCCCCTGCCTCTGTCTCCCCTAGAAGCTGGCAGCTGAGTGCCAGAGTGCTGGCTACCCGGGCACGCTGATCCCCTACAAGTGTGACCTGTCCAACGAGGAGGAGATCCTGTCCATGTTCTCTGCCATCAAGACCCTTCACCAGGGGGTGGATGTCTGCATCAACAACGCTGGCCTGGCCCGGCCCGAGCCCCTGCTCTCGGGGAAGACAGAGGGCTGGAGGACCATGATCGATGTGAGTATTCCTGGGCCACTTTTCTGTCTCTCCTGGCCACCCTCTCCTCATTCCAGAGCTGAGATTTGCTCCCCAGCCTGCTCTGACAAAGCCCAGTTGTGCTGCTTGGGGAGTGGAAGGGCATCCTGCCTTGCTGGGCCTTCACCTTGGAGGATGGAAACACAGCAGCGTTTTTCCTTCAGCCCTTCAGCTCACTGGCTTTCTGAAGGGTGAAGAGCCTCCCTTTTTCCTTTTTTTTTCCCCTTTTTTTTCCTTTTTTTTCCCTTTTATTTTCCTTTTTTTCCCCTTTTTTTTTCCTTTTTTTCTTTTTTCCTTTTTTCCTTGTTTTTCCTTGGTTTTCCTTGGTTTTTTCCTTTTCTTTTTCCCTTTTTTCCTTTTTTTTTCCTTTTTTTTTCTTTTTTTTTTTTCCTTTTTTTTCCCTTTTTTTCCTTTTTTAGAGAGTGTTTTTCCTTTTTTTTTTTTTTTTTTTTTCCTTCAATAAAACAGGAAATCAAATGCCAGGTGCTGGGGTTTGCAGCTAATCCTGTTAGTTGTGGCAGTGGTTTGTAGAAATGGGCAGATTCTTTTTGGCTTAAAAAGCTGTCATGCTTTTTGTCTTTATAGCTTCATTTTCTGCCCATAATCTGGTTAGGGCTGGATGTGAATGAGAGTGTTTCATGTGCTGAAATGGGAGTTGTGCACATGGCCCATCCCATTTACAACTTCTCCTGTCTTGAGCTGCTGCTGGGTATCTTCTGTGACTTCACCATTTTTTATCATTATGTGGGGACCCTTTTCTGCACACAGCAGTGGCAGCCACAGCTGTGGGACCTCAGGATGCTTTGGGTGTCCTTGCAGTGTCTCTGGCCAGTGAGGTGCTGAATTTTGGTGTGATTTCCCCTCCTGTGGCCAGTGAGGTGCTGAATTTTGGTGTGATTTCCCCTCCTGTGCCACCTTCCCTTGTGCACGGGAACGTTTTCCTCGCAGGAGCAGGAGTGGAACTCATGGCTGGCAGCAGCCCTTGTGGCACCTCCAGCAGCTCTGGGAGCCTGTCCTGGTGAAGGGGAGGAGATGTCTGAGAAGCTGTGTGAAGGCTCAGGGCCACAGCAGTGGAGTCAGCTGGGAGCTGTCAGCTCCCCTGGCTGTTCTGTGCTCTGTGTAAAAGAGAAGCACTCTGAGACTTCAGGCTCCTGCTGCCAGGCCAAGAGCTGCCATATCCTGCCTAATTAAGTTCTTGTTAGGATTTTGGCCTGGATGCTGGCTGCTGTGGCTGCAGCCAAGGCCAGCTGAGCCCAGCTTTGTGTGCCCAGAGAGGCTTTTGTGGGCTCCCAGCCCGGGTCACTGCACAGCCACATCTCCCGGCCCTGTTGCTATGGAGGCTTTAAAGAAAGAAGTGGAGCTGAGCTGAGCTGCTGTCCAGCAGGGCACTGCCAGGCCCTGGGGGTCACCTGGACCTTGGAAATTCCCTGTGCTGGTCCCTGGGGCAGTGTGGTGTGTGAGTCCCTCAGGGATGCTGCATGTCCTTTGTTTTTATCAGCTGGGCAGGCCTGGGGGGACCTGTGGCTTTTCCAGCTCCCCCAATCCATATTCCCTTCCCTGGCTGCTCAGCTGGAAGTGCTCCCTTTATCTCACCTTCCACCACTTTTAGGGAGAAAGATTTTGGGGTGGGATTGTCCTGTATGGGACTCTCCAGTGTTGGTGTTTGCTGTGGCTCAAAGTTTGGGGTCCCCCTGTTGTGGGGGCTGCTTTGGGGTGGGATGGTGGTGAGGACAGGCAGGGTGGTGACCCCACAAGGGCCGTGTCAGGAAAGCAGGCTGGGGGGATGTTTCATTCCCAGAAATGGGCTGTGGGCTCTCTCTGCTCTCACTGCCTGGCAGAGATGCTGCTGCAGCAGCCTGAGCCAGCCCAGCAGACATTTCCCTCTCCCCATCCTCCAGCAGCTGCTGGCTTGGCTCCTGATTTCTGTGCTCGTGGAACAACCCTGCAGCATAAAGGCAAAGCCCTGGGGATGCTCCAGAGCCCAGAGCTTCACCCAGCCTGGCCTGGGCAGCCTGACAGGGCTGGGCTTTGCTTTCCATGCTGCTGCTCAGGGCTGGGGACAGCTCAGTGGAGTTTTCCCTTTTGTCCTGTGCCCCTGGCAATGTCCCCATGGCAGTGTCCCCATGGCAGTGTCCCTGGCAGTGTCTCTCTGTCCAGGCGCCGTGGCAGGGCTGGGGGGCTCTGCAGGGCCATCCCCCCCTGCCAGGGCAGCCCAGCCCCAGAGCAGTCCTGGCCAGGCCCCTGTCCCTCACAGGGAAGGCTGCCAGCACCTTCCAGGGCCTTCTGGGCTTTGCAGGCAGCAGGGAGCTTCTTCCCCAGCTTCCCTGGAGAGCTGGGAAATGCTGTGGGAGAATTCCAGGGCACCTCTGGGCTGCAGGATGGGAAAAGTTTCCCAACAGCCATCAACCCATCGATTTAGGAGGCATTAGGGCCTTAAATTAAAGGCTTTTTTTCCCCCTCTTTTTGGTAAATTGATTTTTGCTTCCATGCATTTTTTATGAGCTTTGAGGCTCTGTGTCCTTCCAGATTCTACTCTCAGTATCCTCTTTGCTATCCATCTAACAGTCAAAACCACGTTATAATTTACTTCTTCCTCTCCTTTTCTGATGTTCTGGTCCTTTATTGTCTGGTATTTATTTCCAGGGTGGGAGCTGCTTCTCCCCAGGCAGTTTGGAAGGAGGGATGTGCTGGTTTACAGCAGCACACAGCCCTGCCAAGATCTGCTGTGGGTGCAGAGGGAAGGTGTCACCTCAGGCAGGTTCTGAGCCCATCCTCCCTTGGCTCCCAGCTTCCCCCATTTTCTCCCTGGTTTCTGAGGCTGGAGCAAAGTCCTGATGTGCAGGAGGAGCTGTTGTGCACACTCTGAGCCTCTGGGGCTGCAGCAGCTCCTTCACTTCTCACCCACTGACCTTTCCAGCCAGGAATTCAAGCTGAACTTCCCATTTTCCCTGCTCAGGGCACATCCCCTGACTCCTCTAGACACAGAATGGGTTTGATTCTTGGCATTGTTCACTGACAAGCCAGGCTCTGTTCTTCTTGCTTTTCCCAACCATCTGTGCAGGGATATGCCTGCTGTAAGCTGTGCTTCCATGTGTGCTCTGGAGCTGGGGCACCCCTTTGGATGCCTTGGGAAAGGGAAACGCTGAGCACTTCTAGGAACAGGATCCTTTGTGTTCTCTGGGGCTGGATAATTGCTGGGAAATGTGGCACCGTGGTGGCTGTCACAGAGCTGCTGCTGAGCACTCAGGTGTGCTGGGCATCCTCTGAGCCTTTTCTCCTTAAAATAGGAATGAGGCAGAAAAATGTGAAGTGTGAATGAAGTGTGTCTGTGGGTATTTGTAACAACAGCCTCGGGGTCACACATGGTTGCTCATTTCCCTCATAGGCTCATAGGCTCCTCAGTGCCTGTTGCACCTTTTGAAATGGGATTTCACCCCCAAAACCAGTCTGTGCTGGTGGGAAAAGGCCATCCCAGCTCAGCTGCCTTCCAGGCAGTTGTTTTGTTGCACCGTGGGTTTTATCACAGGGCTCTGGACTTTCCCATGTGCTGTTGATTGGGATCTGGCTCTGCAGGAGCTGTCAGAATGCTGTAACCTTGCCCAGGCTGCTCTGTGAGTCACTTTGGGGTGATGTTACCCTCTAGTGGCCTTTGGAGAGGGATCTGGGAGTGGCTGCTCCAAGAAGGAGCTGCCTGGTGGGCTGGGGGAGGCAGGATTTGTTTCTCATGGAGGGTTTTACACCCGCAGCTGCCCAGGTCCATATCCCAAAGCTCAGGGTCAGGCTGCAGGGTGACTCCTGCTTTTCCTGAGCACCCTGTGTGCAATCCCCAGCCTGCCCATGCCCTGCCTGCTCTGGGCTCCACCCCAGTGCTGAGGGGCCCTTGTGTCTCCTCTCTGCTCCTTTTCCTCCTGGCACAGCCCAGGTGGATTCCCAGGTTAAAGATTTATCTCTGCAGCCCCAGGTGTGATGGTGAGGAGCCAGCAGTGCCTCTGCCTGACCAAAGTGCACTGGGCTGGGGCTGGTGGCTCCACTGGAGCTGCCTGGGCACTCCCAGGGTCACATGAAAGCCCTGCTTATCTCCGTTTATCTCTAAGACAAGCCCCTCAGGGATGGCCTGTGGCAGTGAATGGGGAATAAAGACCAGACAAAAGCAGTGACAAAGATCTGACCCTGCTCCTCTTTGTGCTGCTCAGTAACTGCATCTCCCAGCTCCATCCCTTTCCAAACAGTGCCCCTCTCCTGCCTGTCCTTTTGTGCCAGCAAATCCCAGTTATTCTGCCCATTCTTGTTCTTTTTTTTCCCAGTGATGATCCTCAGCCCTCTCCCATCTCCATCCCTCACTGTCCACATTGTCTCATTTCTTGCTGCTCCACCTGCCTTCTGATTCATCAGAAAATCACTTCTTCCTGCAGATTGCAGTGTGTTCAGACCCTTCTGGGCTGCTCATTTAGCTGGCAGAGTGACACAGTGTTAGACAGGACCTGTCAGGGGATGGTCACATCCTTTCTGGAGGCCTTCAGCAAAACCCCTTCCAAATCTGAGCCCCCTGAGCAATTAGCACTGCTGCTGAGATTGCTGCTCATCACTGCTGCAGCACCTCTGGGCCCTTTGGATTCCAGCTGGGAGAATTTCCTCATCTTTATCTTCCCAGCAGCTTTGGCTCTGTGTTTATGGTCAGGACAGGCTGGAATGCTGTGCACTAATGCTTGTGGAGGTGACAGGACCGAGTTTAACCAAGCCAGGGCAGTGCTGGTGCAAAGAGCAGGAGCCTGGAACGCTCTGGGTCCTGCAGGGCTGGGGAAATTGCCAGTTTGGGCTGGGGCAATGTCAGCAGGCAGTGACAGTGACAGGGACAGGTCGGTGGCTCGCACAGCCCCAGGCTGAGTTGCCCACTCTGGGGGTCCCTGTGGCACAAGGTGAGCTTTGCTCCCTGTGCCTGGGAGCTCCTGTGAGCTGCTGGCGCTCTGACAGGCAGGAGCTGGGGATTTCCTCGTTAACGAGCTGACCTAATTACCTGCTGTGAGTGCCCTGCCAGCTGCCCAGAGCCCACAGTGCTCAGTGATCCTCGGGCTCCTGCCTGCAGTGCTGCTGTGGGGAGGGCTTTGCTCTCCTTCCTTGGGCTTTACCCTCACCCCTGCCCCTAAAACAACCAATTCCGTTTATTTCTGCTCCCTCTGGGTGTCTGTGCACCCCCTGCCCCTGTGGCTGCAGCCCCCAGCTCAGCTGTGGGGTGTGAGGGTGAGCCATTCCCTCTTTGGGTTTTCCTGGGAATTGCCTGGCGACAGGGACTGGAGCTGATATCCCAGATTTTGGGCACACAAGGGGTGCCAGGCAGGGCTGCTGGCCTTCATTTCTTCCTCTTTTCTCCACCCTCAGGTCAATGTGATGGCCGTGAGCATCTGCACCCGGGAGGCCTATCAGTCCATGAAGGAGAGAAACATCGACGATGGGCACATAATTAACATTAACAGGTGAACAAAGGGGATTGTGGGGCCTTCCTGCTCCTCCCTGCAGCACAGAGAGGATTTAAGCACCGGGTGGGGTCAGCCTTGGGGGCTTTCTCCTCCTCCCTGCCTCAGGAAGGGTTTCAGCACTGGAGCTTCAAGCTTGCTGTGATGCTGGTGGGGATTCCTGAGGATTGTGGGGGTTGATGCTTCAATCTTTGCTGGTCTAAAGGGAGGAAAACCAAACCAAGGAGAAAATGATACCCCAAACCAGGGAGAAAAGGGAGATACCAACCCCTGCTGATGGGGCAGGGCTGACATTTGGTTTCTGGAGCTGCTCAGGGAGGTTTGGCTGTGTCAGAGGTGGTGCCTTCCCCCGCTGCAGCCCCGTGCCAGCCCCCAGTGGGTTCATTGTGGTGCCCTGGGGTCCCTCCCAGCTGCCAGCAGCGTCCCCTGTGCTCTGTCCCCAGCATGAACGGGCACAGCGTGGTGCCCCAGTCCGTGGTGCATTTCTACAGTGCCACCAAGTACGCGGTGACAGCGCTGACCGAGGGGCTGCGGCAGGAGCTGCGCGAGGCCAGGACGCACATCCGAGCCACGGTGAGTGCCAGGGCCCTGCCCTGCGGGGAGCAGCCCAGGGGGTGCAAAAATGGGGCTCAGCACCCTGGGGATGGTCAGGAAATCCTCTGGGGAACTGTCCCAGGCAGGATCAGGAGCTGCGCAAGGCCAGGACCCACATCCGAGGCTGCTCCTGCCCTCCTGCCAGCCATGGGCACAGCTCTGCCGTGTGGGGAGCAGCCAAGGGGGTGTAAAAATGGGGCTCAGCACACTGGGGATGGTCAGGAAATCCTGTAGGGAACTGTCCCAGGCAGGATGGGGCACAGAAAGTCTGGGAAGGGATTTTTGGGTCGCACAGAGTGGGAGGTTGCTTGTTGGAGGGATCACATCAACAGAAGGAGGTACTCAGCTGGGCTGTGGGTGCTCAGTCAGAGCTTTTCCATGTTTTTCTTTGCTTCTCTGTCCCTCTGTGTCCCTCTGAGCTGTGAGGAGGGAAGTACCCACCAGATGTACCTGCCACAACAATCAGTAAGGTTTGCTCGCTTCAACTGGTCCCTTAGAAATGGGTGGGAAAGAAGAATAACAGAAGAATGGTTTGGGGTTTTTTTTAACTCTTTTACTGAAGGGGAATTACAAATCCTATTAGGATGTGCTCTGCTTTTTTCCAGTGTATATCTCCAGGACTAGTGGAAACAGGATTTGCTTTTAAACTCCATGATAATGACCCCGAGAGAGCTGCTGCCACCTATGAGAGCATTCGGGTAGGACTTGGGGGAGTGGGAGCAGAGGGAAGTGGCTCTGGTTATAACTGAACATTTCTCCTGGCCAGTGGTTCCAGGGAGTGCCCAGTGCTCTCCAAGCTCAGCCCTCAAACCTCAGATTTTCCACTGGTATTTACACACTGTGTAGGTTTTCATTTGGGTTCAGTTTCCAGCTCCTTCTATTTTTCCTTTTATTTTGATGCTTCTGTAAATAAATGTCAGTCAGCTTTGCCATTCTGCAGGCTGAGACTTCTTCATTGCAGAGGAGATGGGACAAGCAGAGGTGCCAGCACAAGGAGAAGTGTTTTGCAGGTGGCAGGGGATTTCCTGTGGGAATTCCTGACAAGGATGGCAGGATCCCTGTGCCAGCAGTGAGATTATCCACAGCAGATTATCAGCACCAGACCCATCCTTTGTTACATTTCCAATGCACTGGGTATTTCCTGCTTGCTTGCATGTCCTGGCCATGCCCCAGTGACACTGTCAGACCTCATCAGGGATGGGCAGGAGAGGAGGGGTCTCCTGGGGAGCTCTGGGGGTGCCCTCTGACCCAGAACCCCTTTGCTGTCCTTGCAGTGTCTCAAGGCTGAAGACATGGCCAATGCTGTCATCTATGTCCTCAGTGCCCCTCCTCATGTCCAGGTAGGCTGGGGCTGGGGCTGGGGAGGGGCTCAGGGCTGCCCTGGCCTGGCTGATCTGCTGCTGGATCAGCTGGGAGCTTAGGGAGCCTGTGCTGGGGATTAGCAGGGATCACGTTTGTTTACACTTCCAGCTCTGGGATGGCACTGCTGGGGCTCTGGCACTGCTCAGGGTGTGGGATGGCACTGCTGGGGCTCTGGGATGGCACTGCTGGGGCTCTGGGATTGCTCAGGGTGTGGGATTGCTCAGCTCATCAGGCTCAGCCGTGGTCACAGCCTGCTGCAGCAGAGAACTGCCCAGTGCAGGGCTCCAGTGCAGGATTCCAGGATTCCAGTGCAGGATTCCAGGATTCCAGTGCAGAATTCCTGTTCCATGCCACACTGCTCTCTTGCAGATTGGGGATATACAGATGAGGCCCACGGAGCAGATCTCGTAGCAGGGCAGGAGGATGAGGAGCACCATGAGCAGCACTGTGCCCACTCCACCTGGAGCCCTCTGGCAGCCCAGGCTTCCCTCAGCTGGCTGGCAGCGTTTTAATCAAGTACCAAGGATCATGTCTGAAGAATTGTTTTTCTCTCCCTCTCTCTGAGCTGGTGCTGGTGCTGAGCCAGTTTGAAAAGAAAAAAAAAGGACCACAAACTCGTAGTGGGTCTCTTTCTCCCCCACTCCTTTCTGGAACTGCTTGAGAGTAAAAATGTATTTGAGAATAATGCAGGGAAGTGGTTTGTGGAAGACTGTTTGTCTCCAGGCTGGTTTATTCTTCATTTTGCTTTCTTTTCAAGGTTTGTTTGATCTTAGTTGCTGATGCTGTGTGTGGACCTAGGTGAAGTGGCACAAGATGTTTGCCAGCTTCAGTGTGCTTAGGGTTTGAGATTTTCAGTGGACATGATACATGAATCCATCTAATACTCTGAGTTTATTTTCATCAGGTTGATTACTGATGGTGGTGATGCATGTGATATTTTCCATTTCTTTTGTACTCCACTGCCCTAACCCCAGGGTACAACCTTCCCCAGCCCTCCTTTCCCCTTCACATGGCTCATGCCTGCCAAGTTTGAGGAAGTATAAAAGTGTGTGCTTGATATTTCTCTTTTTTTCTAGGTAGGTAAATAGTTGGAGGAAAAGCACCTGTCCCTGTGCAGGTTAGGATGATAATCTAAGTGGCATAGTTACAGTAAGAGTGAGTTGTTTGGTATTTTTAATAAAAACTAAACGTGTGCTGTCTTGTGAGCACCTCTATCCTTGGTATCATCTCCCAGCACTCTCGATGTTCTGTGTGTGATATTTGCATGCATCGACACTTTCTGGAAATGTGGATTGCTCTGGTGCTGTTGAAATGCTGGTGCTGAGGAGCTGGCAATGGTGGAAGTTTATTTTTATGTAGAGACACAAACTCAGAGAGAGAGAGAGAGTGGAATGAGCCGTGCTGAAGGTGTCTGGAATGAGGAGGGATTTGCAGATTTGCAGGGGCATTTTGGCCACAGAAAGCAGCAGGGGAAGGGTCTGGCTGAGATCTCGTGCTGGTGCAGCCCCGGTGTTTGGCTCTGGGTTTACTCTGAGTTGAGGGAGAAGAGAATTGGCCCCAAAGCAGAGCTGGAGTTGTCTGGAGACTCTCTGCAGGGAGGTCTGTGTGTGCCCAGCTCTCCAGGGAGCTCCTGGGCACGTTGCCTTAAGATTGCAGACCCTGTCCGGCTCCTGCTGGGCTCCAGGAGGTCAGGGATGGTCAGAGCAGAGGACAGAGCTGGGAAATTGGGGTTGGATTGTGTGGCTTACACCAGGAGAGCCCTGGGAGTTCATCTGTGTCAGCCCTGCACAGGAGAGAGCAGAGCTGGGCCACCAAGACACGAGTTCAGCTCCCTGTACAGCCTTGGGCAAGTCACTTTACCTCTCTGCCTCAGTTTCCTCGTCTGGAAAATGGGGATAATAACACTCACCTACCTCACAGGGGTGTTGTGAGGACTCACAAGCTTTTGTAAAGCACTTTGACAGGCGCTGTGTAAGTGCTGAGTGTTGATATTGAAGTATTGTTATGAATTAAACCTTGTGATACCTAGAATTCCTTGTGCCAAAGGTGAGCAGCTGTAGGAGGATACAAGGAGAAAACTGGCAAAATGTTCCTTTCATGATGGCAAAAACAAAAGGCAATTTGCCCCTTTTTTTCCTCTTTATTAATACAACATGTTGTGTTCTGTTCATTCTGTCCATTCACCAGTTTTTACTGACAAGTGCACCTGGATTTGGCTTTTTTAATTTATTGTGAGTGAAATCCCTGCCCCCTTGCACTGCCCTGCTCCAGGATGCCAAGGTGCTGCCTGCGTGTGGATTCCCTGCAGGTGCCCTGGGCAGTGTGTGCCATCTTTAGGAGAAGGTGGTTGAGCTACTAAAGAGGCCAAGAAAAAAAGAAAAAAATAGAGAAATTAGGAACTTCTGAGCAGGGATGTGGGCAGCAGTGGTGAAACATGGAATTGTGGCAGCAACTGTGTGCAAAGTTCACAGATGTTGAAATGTGTGGCTGAGGAGGGCCTTTACATCTCCCTGTGCTGTACAAGGAGGATTTGGAGAGAATTGCTCAAGATGCAGAACCTTGACAAAGGGTTTGTCCAGGTAGTTGCTCCCTGCAAATACAACCTGGCGGCCCTGCAGCCCTGCAAGTTGTTTTTCTTTTCCCCCAAGAACATTTGTAAGTCTCTAAAGTCACCTCGAGGTGATGTGCAGTGTATTTTTCCATTTCAAGTGTGGTTTTAGGCGATCATCCCTGCTGCCTGTTAACCTCCCCCATAAGGAGGGCTCCTCGGGTGGCTTTGGTGGCACCTCCTGCCACCTCCCTGGGATGAGATGGGACCCCACTCCGAGGCAGTGACACCCCTCAAACGCCAGGATAAGTGGCCTGTGTAATTTATCAGTAGGTTTCTATTGTGAACTGTAAAATAAAGAATAAAAAGAGAGGCACACTGTGGCTCGTCTGTGGTGTGTTTTGTTATTTTTGTGTTAAAACGGAACAAACTTTTTTGCTGTTCACACCCAAAGTTTTGTTTGGGGAACGACCCAAACAGAATCCTTTCCTTTGGGGTCTTTATGAGGAAAAACAGGGTTTCTTTCCAGAGCTGGGCATCATCCAGTTGTGTTGGGGGTGACCTGTGGGGATCTGGGGTAACTTGTGGGGTTTGGCTGGGGACAGTGCTGGGATGCTCCGTTCCTGGGCTGTTCCTGGTGCCCGGGGTCACTGCGGTTCCCCGCTCCTGGTGTCTGTCTGGGGTCAATGGGGCTCCCCTATCCCAGTACCTGGGGTCTGTTCAGGCATTCTGGGGTTCTCCATTCCCGGTACCCGGGGTCTGTCTGGGGCTCTGGGATGCTCCGTTCCCGTTCCCGGGGTCACTGGGTTTTCTCGTTCCCGTTCCCGGGGCTCCGGGATGCTCCGTTCCCTGGCTATTCCCGATATCCGGGGTCACTGGGGTTCCCCGTTCCCGGGGCTCCGGGATGCTCCGTTCCCGTTCCCGG
>NW_005054368.1:1639818-1649684 GCF_000277835.1 Geospiza fortis | reverse complement strand
GGAGCACATCCAGGACCCCATGAACCTGGGAGCCCTGCTGCGCTCCGCGTACTTCCTGGGGGTGGACAGAGTGGTGGCGACCCACAGCAACAGGTACGGGCCACTCAAACACGTACGAGACACAGAGACAGATCATGAGACACAGCAAAAGGTAACGAGCCACAGAAATAGGTACAAGACACACAAGAAATGGGTACAGGCCACAGAAAGTATGGGCTCCTGCAGCCCCTTTTCCTCACAGACAGGTTTCCAGCCTGCATCACTCAGCTGTTGTTTAGGGAGATTTCTGGGGCTGATCTGTGTAGAGCGGGATTTGGGATGTTGCTGCTCCACAGGAAGGCTGTGGGATGTGGGGTTCCAGGCTCTCCCTGGGCTCTCCTTGTTTAACCTATTCTGTGTTGCTGTTGTCCCTCCTGTGACCCGTTTCCTGGGTTAATTCCTGAGCCCTCCTATTCTCCATAGGACAACACATCCGTGTAGTGAGCGGGATCTAAAAATTCCCCTGCATTTCCTCTCGTGTGACACTTGTCCATTCTTTTCCCCTTGCAGTTGCCCCTTGACTCCCATAGTGAGCAAAGCCAGCGCTGGAGCCATGGAGGTCTTTGATGTGTACAGCACAGATGATCTGCAGGGCTTCCTGAAGGTACAGTGAGCCACTTGAATTTTTTTTTCCTTTTTTTCAAGAAAACTCAAACACCGCAGGTATGACATGGAGGGGAGGCACAGGGGAAGCCCTGAGTTATTTGCAGTGTCTGTGCTGGGACAGACCCAGCCCCATTCCAGCGGGTAGGGGGAGAGGGTGGCTGTTTTTTCTGGGAGCTGGAGGTACCAGGACAATCCTGCAGCTCTGGGGGTGCTGGGATTTGTCTCCCTTCTCCTCGGGATGTGTGGCAGAGCAGCTTCCCAGGGCCCAGGCACACGATGGCAGCATTGGGCAGCCTTTGGAGCAGGGAATGGAGGAGGAACCAGGGCTGGGGGGAGCTGCTGGGAATCTTTTCTCCCTGTGCAGTGAGGTGTGAGAGGGAGCCCTTTGCAGGTAAAAATTGAAGGCATGCCAATAAAAACTCCTAGACAGCTTAACTGAAAATGTAAAATATAGAGTGCTTGCATACACGAGTTCTTTTTAAGCTTGAGTAATTGGCAGTTCTTGATTTCTTTCCTTTTCTAGGCTAAAAGTGCAGAAGGCTGGGAAGTGGTGGGAACAGCCAGCAGGCCTGAGGATGTGGAAGGTGTCCCTGTCATCAGCTGCTCGGAATTCCGGTGGGACAAACCCCTTATTGTAGTGATAGGTACTGCCATTTCCAGAGCTGGGGGCTGGGCTTCACTCCAGGGCTTGTTCCAGGTCTGGGAAAGAAAAGCTGAGAGGGAATGATGGAATGGTGTGGCTGTGAGTGAAGCAGGGGCTGGCAGGAATGGGGGGAGCTGAGGGGGCTCCCAGCAGGAGCAGTTTGTGGATGCACCCAGAGTTCAGCAGCTGAGGAGGGTCTGGGGGGCAGTTTTGGTGCCAGGGCAGTCGCAGGGTGGTGTTTGCTTTGTGTTCTGTATTTTGATCTATGCTGGAGCCCCAGGTGTGGATTTTCTGAGCCCCAAGCTGAGGGAGAGCCCTGGAGGTGTTTGCTCTTCCTGCACAGAGCTGCTCGGGGAGAGCTGTGCCACATTTCCCCTTAAAAACCTGGAATGTCTGGTCTGGGAAGAACCACCAGGGGCTGTTGCTGGGCACGGTCTGGGTACAAAGCTGGGCATGGTCTGGTACACAGCTGGGCATGGTCTGGTACAAAGCTGGGCATGGTCTGGTACACAGCTGGGCTTTGCAGCCACCCCTGAGAGCAGTCAGGGCACACCTGGGAGAGGGCAGGAGGTGCAGGCTGTGGAGCAGGAGCAGAGGAATCTCCTCCCTGTTGGAGCAGTGGCTGCCACTTCCCTGAGCACTGAACTGGACAATTCCTGCAGGGAATTCTGCCCGCTCTCTCACCTTTTGTAGGCACAGTTTGGACTTGTGCAGCCTCCCAGAAGGTGAAGGGAAGGGGAGTAGCAGCTTTGTGGCAGCTGGAGAAAGAAATTCCCCCAGGAATGCAGCTCCAGGCACCTGTGTGTGGCCGTGCCATGTCCCCTGCTCCTGTCACCTGGCACAGGAGCTGGCTGGAGCTTTCACACAGAGTCCTGCTGGCCAGGAGCCAGGGAGGGGCTGTCATCCTGCCCCGTGCTGGGGCTGGCTTGGCTCGGAGGATATTCCTTTAATTAAAATGTTTATTGAACTCCTGGAAACACTGACAAGACAACGCTGCAAATCTGGCATCTCTACAAGATGTGTGGAGCTGTATTCCAGGGGGAGCAGGGAGGCTGGCAGCTCTGCTGATTGCCCACGAAGAAATGCATCCCACAAACGGCGGCAGCACCCGCAGACAGGCAGGGGCTGGGAGCGGCAGCGGCGTCGTTACCTTGAGTTATGAGAGATTTCTCCAGGAAAAAGTCCAAATATCCTTTTGTCAGGGGAGATTGGAGGCTGATTGGTAGATGCATGAGGAGAGCTCCCGGACCTTGCAGCAGTAATGATTTCAACTCTCTGCTGAGCACTAACTCTTGGCTGAAAAGAAAATTGAACATTACGGTCGCCTGATGCTGGGCTGGTTGGGAGAAACGTCCTGGATGTGAATATGGAGCATTCCTGCAGCTGCAGGGAGCAGCAGAGATAATTCAGCCTGGGATTGAGCTCCCTGGCACCACACAGATTGTCTTGTAAGTTAAGCATTTGCAGGCTGCAGTTCCCCCTCCTGGCATCCTCGCTGGCTTGGCAGAGAGTGATTTGGACAGTCCAGCTTAATGTTGTCTGCACTGGAGTCATTGCTGGAGGCGACAGACAGCTCAGGCTGGGAGCCTGGTGCACACAGGAACAGATTGGGAGCACTTAGATGGCTGAGTAAGAAGAGTTTCTGGGTAATTTGTTCTTTTTAGACCTTCAGTCTTTAGCTTGGGGTTTAAGGCTCTTCACAGAGCTGCTGGTTTTATGGAGATGTTAATTTTGCATATTTTTCTGCTGCTGGATCTGAATTTCCTGCAGTGGGATCTACAATTGTGAGTGGTGTTAATTGTAAGTGGGGCAGGAAATGTGGTTTGTTGTTTCTCCAAGCTCTGGTCTTTGAGCTCTGTCAGTGAGGGACGAAGCTGAGAGGTGCAAGTTAAAGATCTGAAGTGGGAAGCGTTTTGTTCACCAGTCTAAACGAGGATTTCATCTGATTCAGTCAATACTCCCTCCCTTGTGTCACACTGTGCAAGTCTTTTTGCTCCGAATTTATCTCTCCTAATTATTTTAAGCAGCCAGGGCTTTGTAAAAGCTGGAGGCAAAATTGGTGCCTTTATTGGGAATTGTAAGACCCTTATGAGAGGCAGGAGAGGATTTCTGCAGGAGCCATTGCTGCTGTCCCAGTTGGAGAGTCCTGTGGGAGTGTGGTTTGAGAGGCTCAGGAGGCAAATACCACTGTAAGGTGTAAAACCTTTCCAGGAGACTATTTCTGGCTTTTGTAAGCATCCCTGGAGTAGTGAGGAGACAGGCAGGGCCATGGGAGGCCTGGCTCTCATTCCTGGTGTCAGCCTGTGACCTTGGCTGAGTCCCCCAGGCCTTGTGTGCTCTGCTGGCTGTTACAGCAGGAGGGAGGGATTGGTCAGGATGGGGTCAGGGGCTTCTGAGGGCTCCCCTGACCCCAGCCACAGGGAGGACTGATTCCTCTGGGAATTTGGCCAGGACTGATTCCATCTGGGAAAGTGATGCAGGATGCATCACCCAAAGCATCCTCTTCCTACCCAAAGTGCAGCCCAGTAAAACATGAGGGGGAAAAACCCACCTGGGAATGATGGCAGTTCCATCCCTGTGTGCTCAGAGGGATCAGGGGGCCTGGCAGTGCCATCCCACGCTGGTGTGGGGCTCAGCCAGCTCAGGGCATGGCTGTTGCACTGTGCCACATGCTGGGCCTGTTTGCCAGGGGTGTTTGGGATGAGCTGGCCATCCTTGCAGCCCTGGAGCTGCCTGTGCTGCTGTAAATAACAAGAATAAAGGATTCTTTGGGGAGCCAGGCAGGCTGGGAGGTCCAGGGCCCTCTGCATTTTCACCTGTCTGCACACAGCATTGTTTAAAGCCTCTCCCTTTCCATTTCCCTTTGTGACAGTGTGAGTCAAACAACTACTAATGACCTGGGATAGATTTCAACTCTGTTTCACCAGTGTATCAGCCCAAACATATCAGGGCTGCTGCCTGGTTTAACAACTAATCAATTGAAGCCTCTGGTTAAACTGTCTGCATGCACAAGTTGCACCCAGCCCTTGGGGGGTGTGTGTGTGTGCTGGGAAGGCTGGAGCTGTCCCTGGCAATGTGGGGTGTGCTGGGGCAGAGCTGCCCTGTGCCAGTGCCAGCAGCCTGTGCCCACGGGGAGCTCTCTGCTGGCGCTCTGCTCCCCGCGGGGTCTCTGTGCTCATGTGCTGTGTGGATATTCCTCAAAACCACTTCAGATGCTGGGGGCAGATGCAGGGTATGGCTGCACTGAGAAGGCCCTGGCAAAGGAGGAATGAGGAGCAGGACTCCATTGATATCAAAAGGCTGATTAATTACTTTTTTATACTGTATTATTCTGTACATCTAAACTGAATCTGCCAAGCACTCAACCCTGCACACACTGCACTGATCTCATGACTGTCACCCAACAGTCCTGACACACACACACACCTGGCCCTGAGAGGCCAAGGAAACAAAACACCATCACTGTGGGTACACAATCTCCACATTGCATTCTGCTCTGGCACAAACACAGGCACAGCAAATGGTAAGAATTGTGTTTTCTTCCTCTGATGTTCAGAGATTGTGAAACCCAGAAATGTTCTTGGGAAGAATTGTGCCTTGCTTTTCTCTGTGAAATGTGGGGCTACATAGGGAGGGCAGGGAGGAAGGTGCCAGGCTCCCCTCTGGGGCTCGGTTGTTCTGTGGGAGCTGGTGGGGTGGCTGAGCTTGGGGAGTGTCACAGAGACAGAGCACCACCCAGAAGTGCCCTGAGGAGGGGAAGGGAGTGGCAGTGCTGGCTGAGCTGAGCAGTGTGTGTGTCCTGCAGGCACTGAAGGGGAGGGCCTTTCCCTGCAGACCCAGCTGCAGTGCCAGCAGATGTTGGCCATCCCCCCCGGCAGGGCGCTGCACCCCGGCATCGACTCCCTCAACGTCTCCGTGGCTGCAGGTGAGAGCAGTTCTGGGCACCAACCCCGCAGCTTCTGCACTTAACAGCCAGACATCCAGGCACACTGAATGCTTTTCTTGTGGTTTGGAAAAAAATAAAATCCCTTAATATTTATGTATTTTTGCTTGCCTACAGGTATCCTCCTGCACTCCATCTGCAGCCAGAAACGGAGGCATGGAGATTGAAATCCTCTTTCTGTGGTGGGGGAAGCTGCTCAGTGTGGATATGGAAATGCTCTTCCCAGGGTCTCCACCATCACTCTGAGTTCCAGGGAGACCCCAGAGACCTGAGCTGCATTTGGCTGCTGCAGAAGCCACCAGATCCCTGACTTAACACCAAAGGCAGACCCCTGACGTTGTAGGTAACACCTGGGAGGAGCAGCTGTGGGAAGGCAGGCAGGTCTGGCAGCAGCCACTTTTGGCAGGAGAACACCCAGGGATGGCTGCCAGCACCTCTGCACTGGGGACTTTGTGCATCACTTGAGCTCTGGGGACAATTTGGGCTGTGGGTGAAAGTGCCCTGTGCCCCTGGGCAGCAGCTGCTGAGTGCCAGCTGTGCCTGGGAACCTCTGGAGCTGGATTTTCTGTGTTTGGTTGTAAACCAGGTGTGCAGCCCTGCCAAGGGCTGGCAAACATCTGGAGTGGGGGGGGGAAATGGAGCCCGTGGAAATAAAGCTTTTGTAAAGATTGGTTGTAGACTCCAATTAATCAATTTTGTGTCATGTAAATCCAGAGTGTGATTAGTCCTTTAGGTGGGAAGAGGGATCTGGAGCTCGTTTCCTTCTGGGGAAGTTTCCTTTCCAAGCTGGGCTGATCCTACTGGAGGCTGAGGTGCCCCAGGACCACTGTCCTGCTGGTGGCACCGGGGTGGCTCCATTTGCAGCTGTCCTGCTTGAAAAACCAGGCTGGCTAAATTATTGAGAGCCAAAAGAACGTTATCACTCAGCACCTTAATTATTTTATTTAGCTACCGTGGCCCTTTGCATAGGATTCTTCATTAACACTTAATTTACAGTGCCCTTTAGGGATAATTTCAAACAATTCCGTTCAGTCTGCCCCCTCCCCACTTCCAAATGAATAAGTAAATCACTCTGAGTGACTAATTAGGAGTTTTTTCTGAGCTCAATGAAGTCTGTAAGCCCTGGTCTGTGGAGGTGTTCCCTGTGTGTCCCAGGCACTGGGGACACTCCAGGTGTCTGGGATGGAGGACAGGGCATGGAGCTCCTGAAAGGTGTGCAGGGCTTCCTTCTGTGGCTGTGAGGGAGAGGAGGGTGCCTGGGGTGTGTCCTGAGGAAAAGGACAAACCCCAAATCCCTCTGAAGTGACAGCATCATACAGACAGGGCTGTGTGACCCAAATCCACAGGGAGCAGGAGAACCCTGAGCTGGTGCCTTGTGGGCTGAGAGCTGGTGCATTTTGGGGGCTGAATTTGCCCTTTTTTCTGGTTTAAAGCTGAGAGGAAAAGGCTGCAGGCCCAGAGGCCTCTGGCAGCCCCGTGGAGCTGCTCAGCAGCCCAGGGTGCCCCAGCAGAGGGTGCCCGTGGCTCAGATTTGCTCATTTTCCAGAGCAAAGATTCCAGGATTCAGCACTTGGCTGACTGAATCCTTCCTCTGGAGCAGCAGGGATCAGGGTAAAGCCATTTCTTCATCCTTCACCTACAGCTAAGCACGTTTATTTCCCATCTCATAGAACTGCTGTTTCTCCCTTTTTGTTTCCGTTTTTTTAAGTTCGTCTCAGCAGTGGGGAGGCACTTCCTGGCTTTGTGTGCCTGGCAAAGCCGGGCTCTGTCAGGCTGTGCTTGGCCATCTGCTCAGCCCCTCTGTGCAGGAGGCAGCTGGGGAACCCTGCAGCAGCTCCTTTACTCCTGGAAGGCTCCCAAAGAGCTTTGGGACCTCTGTGTCCACTGCAGTGGGAGGAGGAGCTCCTGCTTGGCCACCACTCCAGCAGCCATCTCCACTCTCCTGTGAACTCCCCACTCCTGTATCCATGGAGCACCTTGCTTTGGCACTGGGGCATCAGACAAGGCTTTTTGGGAGTTGCTTGAGCTTGAATTTTAGAATTTGAGTCCATAACTTGGACTTTGCTGCTTGTGAGGGCACTGAATCCCACTCTGCATGGCTCTGCTGTTCCCTCTGATCCCATTTCCCTCTCTGGTAAGTTTTAGCCCCATTTTCCCCACCCGCAGTGACTTTTGGATGGAGCTGATGCTTTGTCCTCCTGCCCCAGCCCCATCCTGAGGCTCTGAGGAGCACGGGGACCTCTGCTCTCTCCCACCTTTGGTGCTGGAGCTTTGTGCTGTGCCATTTGCCCTGATCTAATAAATGCAATCCATTAATTGGATCATTGCCTGCTTCTCCAGTTAATTTCCTGGATATTTTTAAATGTTAAAATGTAGTTTTTATAGTCTTTCATTATTTTTAGCCTTAAGCTTGACTATAATCGTGCCTGTAATGTAACTGTAAAAAACTCCCAGCTTTATATCATAAAGGGGGACATTAATTGTCATTTTTTGTGTACATCAGCAAGATCAAAACGTTTCCTGATTACTTCTGTTTGTACATAGAGTCTCTTTGATATTTAGATATGAATAAAGTGTGTGTTTGTAATTTGAAAGTCAATTCTTCCCTCCCTGCTGCTTGTCATGGATTCCTTTCAGAGGCTTATTTACCAAATTGATTTTAAAATTTACTAATTGCCCTTCCAGAATGATTTCTCAATAATCAAAGTGTCTCTAAGCACAGCGGCAAAATATTTGTCCTCCTTGATTCCCAAGATGAGTTCAGCACCAGCACTGCCTTATCTCAGCCAGGGGAGAACCCCAGTGTCCCATCTCCCAAAATCCACCCAGGGAGCTGTGGCTGGGAGAGCAGCTCAGCTCCTGCCCCACGTTTCCCTTTTGTGCTCAGGGTGTCCCCACTGCTGGAGAAATCCCATTCCACCCAAAGCAGCTGGAGAAATCCCATTCCACCCAATTCACTGCTGGGTCCCAGTGATGTTTTGGAGGCTGGAATGGCTCTGGGACAGGGGACACCTTTCCCTCTGCAAAGGCCAGGCTGGTGGCAGGGGAAGGGAGAAGCCTGGGAATGCTGCTGAGGATGGAAATGGGAATGCTGCTGGGGCTGGGAATGCTGCTGAGGATGGAAATGGGAATGCTGCCGAGGATGGGAATGGGAATGCTGCTGGGGCTGGGAATGCTGCTGAGGATGGGAATGGGAATGCTGCCGAGGATGGGTTTGCTGCCCACGGGGCACCTCCGGAACGCGCAGCCCCGATCTCCGGTTTGTAAATGTAATCAACCTTGAGGTCTCGTTACTTCCACAGGTGCAATTAACATCACCATCTGCTAATCCGTGATTAACGATGTTTACAAATAGGCTACAGCACGGGAAAATGGGCTGGCACTCTTTGGGGCTTTTTTCCCTTTGTTTTTTTCCCCTCCCTGCTCCAGCACAGGAGGGATTGCCCCATGGAATGCTCCCCCCACCCCTCCATTAATTCCCAGACATTTTGCATTTTCCTTATTTAAAAGTGCTCTTAAAACTCCAAACCAGCTGCAGGAATGAAGGGTTCAAATCAGAAGGTCAGTGCTGCTAAATGAGATTTAATTGCATGGGGGTTGAGGTACAAACTGATGAATCTGAATAATAAAACTTTGTGGGGAGCAACATATGGTGCAGTTTAAAGCGAATTTTTATCGATCATCCCACAACTGATGTGTTAATGGGATGGCAGCCTTTGCTTTGGGTTTGATATCGACGTGGAGTTTTAATAATGTCACACAGGAATATTGTGGAGGGGTTTATAGTTTAAAATAATAATAAAAAAAAGAGAGTGTTTTCTATTAACTGCCTTCTTCTTGTCTAGGAGAGAGGAATACATTACAAGGCTGCCGTGTGTCCTCCAGATCTAGGTTACATGTAATTGCTCAGTAATTGGTAGAACCATGTAAAAGCCATGGTATCTGCCAGTAAACCCTCCTAAGTTACCATGAAATTGGAGTGTGATATTTATTCCCTACAAAACTGCCTGCCCAAACGCTGTGTGGGATCTGGCGGTCAGTGCAGAGGAGTTCCTGCAGGATCCTTTAACCTCCTTGGGCCTCAGCCTCAGGGTTACCCACCCTAAATAATCCTGGAATGGTTTGGGCTGGGAAGGGAGCTCAGAGATCATCTCATCCCATCTCCCACTGTCCCAGGAGCTCCAGCCTGGCCTTGGGCACTGCCAGGGATGCAGGGGCAGCCACAGCTGCTCTGGGCACCTGTGCCAGGCTCCCCACCCTGCCAGGGGAGGATTTCTTCCCAGTATTCCATCTAAATGACAGCTATTAATAATCTAATATATTGTGCCAGGAAATAACAACAACAACAACAATAATAATAAAAATAAAAATAAAATAACCCTCTAATTATTACAGCTGTGTCAAGGCTCAGCGCAACATGACGGGAGCTTGAAGCTCTCATGTTTTCAGCGGGCAGGGAGCAGTAATGACACGTGAGGTTCGTCATACGTAAGAAGCTCAGTTTGATTACGCCAAGAAGAAGTCATATCGCCAGAAGCCTGCGGAGGGGCTGTGTATAAACCCGGCGGCGGCAGAAGCGGCGGAAACGGGGGCGGGACCGGGCTGCGGCCGCGGAAGGGGGCGGCGGGGCGGCCG
>NW_005054368.1:1630514-1639156 GCF_000277835.1 Geospiza fortis | reverse complement strand
GCTGTTAAAGTGCTGTGTTCAAACGGTGTCCCGAAAGGCTCTTTACGACAGTCGCGCTTCATACAGCACCTTTTACGACAGCTGCGCTTCACGGCACCTTTCACGACGGTCGTGCTTTACGACACCTTTTACGTCAGTCCATTACGACACTCTTCACGACAGTCGCGCTTTACGGCACCTTTTTACGACAGTGGCGATTTACTGCACCTTTTACGACAGTCGCGCTTTACGGCACCTTTTTACGACAGTGGCGATTTACTGCACCTTTTACGACAGTCGCGCTTTACGGCACCTTTTTACGACAGTGGCGATTTACTGCACCTTTTACGACAGTCGCGCTTTACGGCACCTTTTTACGACAGTGGCGATTTACTGCACCTTTTACGACAGTCGCGCTTTACGGCACCTTTTTACGACAGTGGCGATTTACTGCACCTTTTACGACAGTCGTGCTTTACTGTACCTTTTACGACAGTTGCGCTTTGTGGCACCTTTCACGACAGTCGTGATTTACGGCACCTTTAGGACAGTTGCGCTTTACGGCACCTTTTTACGACAGTGGCGATTTACTGCACCTTTTACGACAGTTGCGCTTTACGGCACCTTTTATGACAGTCGTGCTTTTCTGTACCTTTTACGACAGTCGTGCTTTACTGTACCTTTCACGACAGTTGCGCTTTACGGCACCCTTCACGACAATCGTGCTTTACGGCACCTTTTACGACAGTCGTGCTTTACGACACCTCTTATGACAGCGTTACTTTACGGCAGCTTTTACGACAGTGTTGCTTTGCGGCAGTTTCACGGCACTCGCGCTTTACGGCACCTTTTACGACAGTCGTGCTTTACGACACCTCTTATGACAGCATTACTTTACGGCAGCTTTTACGACAGTGTTGCTTTGCGGCAGTTTCACGGCACTCGCGCTTTACGGCGCCTTTTACGACAGTTGCGCTTTACGGCACTTCCTTTTATTGAACTTTTTCGTCACTTTACGGCACTTTACAGCATTTTATGTTTTTTATTTTGTTTTTCATTTTTTTAAATTAATTTTTTAAATTTTAAGTAATTTTTAATTTAATTTTTATTTTCAATTTTTCTATTTTTAAAGCTTTTTATTTTATTTTATTTGGTGCTGCCCAGACCAGCCCAAGCCAGTGATTGTGGTGGTGTTTGAGGGTCCCCAGGACGAGGGGAGAGATGAGAATCTTGACTCCACCTTTCAGAAGGCTGATTTATTAATTTATGGTCTCTATTATATTAAAAGAAAATGAGATATTAGAACTATACTAAAAGAGCAAGGAGACATCAGAACGCTGGAAAGGAATGAATAATAAAAACCTGGGACTGCTCACAGCCCCGACACAGCTGGACCATGATTGGTCATCACGTAGAAACAATGCACAGGAGACCAATCCGAGGTGCCCCTGTTGCTAAACCATCTCCAGCCCACATTCCACAGCCAGCAGATCGTTATTGGTTCCATTTCTGTTCTGAGGCTTCTCAGGAGACAAATCCAGGATTTCCATCAAACACGTCAGTGCCAGGGGATGGCACAGGCAGTGTCGGCTGGCCGAGGTCGCTGTGTCACCCCTGCCAGCCCGGGTGTCACAGCAGGGAGGAGAGAGCTCACCCTGTGCTCACCCTGCAATGCAGAGCAATACAACACACACAGTAACACAAGATGATAGCCTTTTTCTATTTTCATTACATGAAGATTTATGGAGATTTTTGGAGCCTTCAGAGATTAAATATTTCTCAGTACACTGGGGATACCTCTGTGGGTCACCTGTATTTTACCTTCTTGTTAAGCAGGACATCCAAAACTGTTCCCAGCTGGGCAATTTCCATGATTTAATTTCCAGCCCTGGGGCCTCACTTGGAGGAGCCTCCTCAGGAGTTTTTCCCTGCCAGGTCAGTGATGGCTCCTTGGCACTTCTTTCAGCAGAGCAGCAGTGATTGCCTCACCCCTGATCAGGAGTTTTACACTTTAAAACTGTAACACAGTGCTGGGAATTGATGGGAAGCTAAACCTGGCTGGTTTAGGAGCTGAGCAGTGGCTCAGTGCCCATCCCCTGGGCAACCTGGCTGGTTTAGGAGCTGAGCAGTGATGTGCCCATCCCCTGGGTGCACCCTGTCCCCCAGGCAGGGCACACTTATGGCAAGGTTTGGGACTGACAGTCACCCTTTTCCCCAAGGATCATTCCTGGCACCCCAGCTCCATTCCCAGGGCAGCATTTTGGGGTGAATTGAGCACTTTTCATCCCTGCTCCAGCTCTGGCACAGCCTCATTAGCACCTCCCAGCCAGGCACAGCTCATTCCAACTGCATCCCAACCTTCTGCTGGAGATTGCATCCGTGCCTAATATGCATTTTTATATAAACAAGGGTGCTAAATGGCCTTTCACTTCCCTCTGTAATGTCTTTTTTAATGGAAGGTCCTGAATTAAGAACATATATATATGACTCGAAGAATTTTCTAAGTGATATTGAAAACCTATCGTAGAGTAGGATTTCTCCTTGCAAAATTATTTTAATGAGGTTCCAGTTTATTTTCTGGCTATATTTTACTTATTTAATCCTCCAGAGGGGCTTTTCAGAGCCAGCATCTCATTTTGAATGCAACTATTCTTAACATTAGGGAAAACTACCTTTCTGAAAATGAAGGGGAAAAAAAAACCCAACCAGAGGAAGATGTACGAGATAAGAATAAACTTGAAAAGCTTTGAGGTGGTTTATGGCTTCTCTGGAAAGAATAACAGTTCATGTATTTTTGTTATGGTGTGGTTTAATGATGCTTGCAGAAAAAAGATAAGGTAGGAATGGAAATATAAAATTAAACCAGCAAAGTGAATGTGATTATTTTAGTTACCAGTATTACCTGGGGAAAACGCTCGGGGGGGGGGGTTTATCTAGACTAAATATTTGCTTTTCTAAGAGGAAAGGGTCCTCTGCATCTCCTGGCACGAGGCTGGGAAGGGGAATTCTCCTGGGGTCCAGAGGGAGGATGAGGATGGAGGGAGCCCTGGCTGTGCCGCTGCTGGTGTCCTGGCAATGGGATTGGCACGGGGCTGCGCTAGGGATGAGGATGAGATGACCCCAAAGGGAATTCCCAGCCTCACCCTGTGCCTTGTGGCACCGTGTGTGCCCTGAGCGGGGTGGGGAGTGGGATGTGTGCACCCAGCATGGGGGATCCTGCATCCTTCACTGGGATCTGGGAATGGCTGATTCCCATGGGAGGCATCATCCCATCCCCATGTCCCCGTATCTCCATATCCCCATTCCCATCCCCATATCCCCATATCCCCGTATCTCCATATCCGCATATCCCCATCCCCATATCCCCATATCCCCATATCCCCATATCCCCATATCTCCACATCCCCATCCCGATATCCCCATCCCATCCCAGGCTGTGGGGGCACACCCAGAGCCCCCAGTCCAGGAGTTTTTGACTTCCCTGAGCAGCTCCAAGGTTCCCAGTCTGGGCTGGTGCAGTTTGAGGAGGGATCAACAGCATCAGCCAAATCTGAGTCCCCTCTGGCACACCAGGCTCCCAAACATCCCCCTCCAGCCCCTGGGTCACGGGAGGCAAACCTGAGCTGAGCCTGATGTGTGGCCTTCAGCCTCCCTGGGTAGTTAATTTTTCAATTTCTTCCAAGGATCTGGAAAAGCAAAAAGTTTGTTTATAATTAAAATACTCGGAGGTTTATACTTTAATTCAAATAGCTGAAAAGCAGCAGTTTCTACGTAGGTTTCTTCACTATAAGAATCTAAACCAGATTATTATGTAAATTTTCTCGATCCTAAATTCATTACAATATTCAATTTCAGGAAATGCTCTTGACCATCTGCTGCTGCTCCAAGAAACGAGTCTTGGAGATTGTTTGCTACCAGAAATGCTGTAGGTATTTAGGGTGGATGGGAGGGTAAGGGCAGTGCTCTGATTTCTGAGCCTGGTTATTTAGCCTGGAGTGCTGAGGCCACAGCTGGGCTGGGAAGGAGCAGCAGCTTCTGCTCTGTCCCTCTCCTGGTGTCCCCCCTCCCCAGCCATCCTCAGCAGAGGCTTCCAGTCCTTCTCTGGCTCCTGGGGAGGCAGTCTGGGTTAATTCCAGGAGGGGACACAGCCTCAAGCTAGGCAAGGTATAGGTTGGGTATTAGGAAGAAATTTTTCACCGAAAGAATAATGAAGGTTTCACCACCAGGCTGGTGTGTCCCCCCAGCAGCAGACAGGAAGGGAATGTGGGTGTGGATGGACAGGACAGGGACCTTCAGCAGTGCTTGGATGGATGTGGGGACATGGAGTGGGATGGAGAGGGGTTTTCTTCCTGTTCTTCATTCGTGGACAAGCTGGAACTGGTGTTTGCTCATCTGGAGCTGTCCCAGGCTCCAGCATTCCAACCCCAGCCCCCAGTGATCTCCCGATTCCCCTCCTTCAGCAGAATTTTAACTCCTGTCCTCTGCTGCTGAGGAGACCCTTAAGCTGGGAGTGACGTGAGACAGAGGGAAAGGAACAGAGGGAAAGGAACAGCCCTGTCCTAATCCTAACCCTTCCCCAGCTGAAAACTACTGCACAGGAGGGTGGGTGCCACTCTGGGGGGCGGGGGACACACGGGGACAGGGCCACGCTGGCCTTTGTGTGCCTGTGCCCAGCAGATGTGAACAAACCCGAGTTCGATTTCCGAGAGCGCCTGGGGAGCGCCGCTGACTAATTACGGCAAACAGAGGATGAGCTCCCCTCCTCTTGCATTTTTTGATAAACATTGTCTCCTCTCCACAGCTGAGTATTTAATTAGTGTTGATTGTTGTTCCCGTGTTCAATAAGCACTCATCAGGAGGGGGGTGTCCGCTGGGGCAGCGTGGCCCGGAGCACAGCGCAGCCCAGGGTGTTCATAATTAAGGATGCAATTTATTTCAGCAAGTCATGTGTACAGCACCCTGTGTTTTAGGTTAATTTTCAAGGTTAAAGGAAAAAAAAAAAAAAAAAGCCCAAACAACTTCAGAAGGCGAGGAGAGACGGCTGGAAAGTCAACAGTGAAAACTGCAGGGAGGGATGAACATATAAATAAATCTGTTTATAAATAAATCTGTTTATAAATAAATCTGTTTTAAATCTGAGGCACCCAAAGCTCCATGTGTGCTTGTGAATGCCCCCACGGGGCCTACAGACCCCTGAGTGCTTCCCACCCTCTTTCCTTTCAGGCTGGGCCTGTTCCCAAGCTTTGGCTGGGAAATGGGGCGTGGAGCCGGACTCTCCAGCTGTGGGAAGGTTCCTCAGGAAACAGGCACAGCAACAACATGAAAGAACATAAAAGCAGCTTTTGCTCGTGCTGCTGGCTGTGGGAAGGGCTGAGGTTCACCCCCAGCGTGGGTTTATCCATTCCTGCCCCAGCTTTGGCTGTTTCCCCAAGGAGTGTCCCTGGAGCATCCCTGTGGGCAGGGGCTCTGCTCTCCAAGCACCTCTGGTGGTGTCTGGTGATGTCCCGAGCAGGGAAGGGAGGAGCCGTGGGGACACGGGAGTCCCTCCCAGAGGTTTAGGGACATTTCCAGCAGGCAGGACTTGGCTGGGTCCCCCATGGGTGGGGTTGTGCCAGGGAGGGGGCAGCAGGGAGAACACTGCAGGAGCAGATTCCTGCCTGGATCCCCTGTCTGTGTTTCCACGTTCCTGCTGCCGTGGCAGTGATGGAGCTGCCACACTTTGGTGCCCACGGGCTGGGGCTCCAGCACCTGCTCTGTGCTAATCCCTGTGCTCACAGGGGGACCCCACACCACCGCAGCACACAGAGCAGGCAGAAAAATCAAACCCAATTACATCCCATTGATTTCCTTCCAAATTTGCTTCTAATACACTTTTTGACTACTCCTTGATTTTCTTCTTTGTTTTTTTTGGTTTTTTTTGGTTTTTTTTTAGTTTTTTCCCCCCACTTTTCCTTTCTCTTCTCCTCACACAGCAGCAGCAGCTCCTCCTGGGGAGTGAGTGCTGCATTCCCTGTGTGGGACACGCCGGAGCAGAGAGCAGAGAGCAGAGGGGCTGCTCTGGCTTTTCACGGGTGCTGGGGATGATCTGTGTGCTGAGCCTCCTCCTGAGGGACAGGTAGGACCGTGCAGCTCCTGCTCTGCTTTTCCCCTTCCCCTCCGCAGGTGTTTTCAGTGCCAGCCCTGCTGTGGGCAGAGCTGTTGGCTGCATCAGCCGGGTGAAAACCACGGCAGGAGGCAGCAGAGGGTGGGCAGGGAGGCTGGGCTGGGCACTGGGGGCTGCTGCTGGTCCCAGCCCTGGCACGAGCACAGCGAGGGCTGTGGAGCTGCCCCAGGGGTGGCTCAGAACGAGTCTGCTCCTGGCTGGGCTGGGCAGCACCAGGTGTGTCAGGAGAGGAGCTCCAGGCTCCCTGGTGACAGCAGGGAATGGCTCAGGATCGACCATTCCCCAGGGTTTGCTGCCCCTGAGCTTCCCTGGCATGGGTGCTGGGTGTCCCCAGCTCTGGGGACAGCTCTGCTGGGTGGCACAGAGTCCTGTGCGAGCTGTGGGCAGCAGCTGAAGGGTTAAAGGGATGCAGAGGCACAGGTCACCCCCTGCAGCTCTCTCTGTCCATCCATATATTGAATATTTGCTAATCTGGATCAGTGGGGGTGGGGAGGACCCGGGGACAGCCCCAGCTCCCTGTGCTGGCCCTGATGGGGCAGGGGAGGGCTCGGGGGCTGCCTGGGGCAGGGCTGTCCCTGGGGAAGGGGACATGGGACAATCTCCTCACCCTCGTCCTTCCCCAGGCACAATCTGACCCAGTGCCTGCACACCACGCTCCCAAACTGTGACAACCAGGAGAAGAAACCCCAAAAGGGAGAAAATCCCAAAGATTGCTCCACCCCTTCCTTCTGAGGGGGACCTCGAGGCCGTGTCCTGGGCACGGCCACCAGTGCCACCCACACATGTCCCCAAGTGCCACCAGTGCCAGGGGGGCATCCCACACCCCCAGCTCTTTGGAGCACCCACCCAAGAGAGGGCAGATTTATTGCAGAGGAGATGTATTTAGGCTCAGGGCAGTTCAGTTGTGTTAATTACGAAAATCTAAAGATAATCTATATTTAATGTCAAATTTTTCTCAAATTTGCTAAAGAAGGAGGAGAATATATGCACATGATGACATTTAAATGAAGAACAAGGTGCAATTAAACCCCTAAACGTACAGCAGACTAATTGGGGAGAGGATGACAAATATAGTTATCATCAGCAACTAATTAGGGCCCTGCTTTAGCTCTCCCTGCTTGATTAATCTTGACTAGGTGTTAATAAGTTCCCTGGGCCTGGCCAGCAGTTGGGGCCGGGCTGTTTGTGGCTGCAGCCCTGGACCATGAGAGGTGTTGGTCAAGGGGGTTGGATTCATTTTTGGAGGAGGATCAGAGCACATTTGGGTGGTGGAATTGTCCCCACGGAGCCTGGGAGTGCAGAGAGAGGAGGAGGAGGAGGGGGAGCATCCACAGCCACATCCCCTGTCTCGCAGATTTCCACTCTTGTCTTTTGCATTGAAAGGTAGGGATAACAGTGAAATGTTCCTGCTGTGCTCCACACCCAGGGCTGCCTGTAAAGGGTGACATGGCACAGGAGGCAGATAAATAAATCACTGCTGGGCTCAGAGCATCCTCCTTGTGTGCTGTCCCAATAGCAGAGCTCGGGACAAAGGGGGCTCCAGCCCAAACCCCCCTGCTTTTCACCAGTGCTGGAGCTTGGTTTGATGACATCAGAGAGAATTTTAAATTTGCTGCTCCCCATTCCCCCTGGAAGTGCTGGCAGTGAATGGCTCTGGGGGTTTCACTGCCGTGAGGATGCTGAGTGTGGGCGTCGAGCAGAAACCAGGAGGCAAGCAGGGAAAAACTGGGCACAAAACTCCATTTTTGGTGTGCTCCTTCTGGCGGGTCTGTGCAGCTCTCCTGGAGAGGTGGAGGCAAAGCCCTGGGGGAAGGCGATGGGGGAAAATGCCCCCAGCGTGGCCGTGTGCGGATGGGGTTTTACAGCCACCCTACAACCACCTCACCGCTGTCCTACAGCTGTCCTAAACCCAATCCCAGCTGCTGCTCCTGCTCCTGGAGCCATTCCCACCCGGAGAACCCCCGGATGGTGCAGCGCCATGGGGAGGGGACAGTGCCATGGGCAGGGGACAGCGCCATCCCCCTCCCATTGTGTCCCCACAGCCCCAGGAGGGCCGGGGGCTCTCCCGGTGGGACGCAGCCCCCCAGGGAGCCCGGGCTGTGTTTTTGCCGTCCCGGCGGCGGTGGGAGAGCGGAGCCATCGCCGGGAGGATGAACTTGGCTCGGTCTCCATGGAAACGCTGCCCGGGCCCGGCTCCGCCGCCGTGAGCGCGGGGCCCGCTGACCTCACTTAGAATTATTACCTTTAGCCAAATAAAATAATTTGTGTTAATAAAGAGACCATTTTCTCTCGGCTTCCAAGCGAGCCTTCCCCAGAAGGCAGAGTGACTCCTTAATTACACTTTTACTGCAAGGTGATTAATGTTCAATATGTGATACTCCGTTTAAATAAGTCGCTTATTAACACCTTTAATATATTTAATTTTTTTTTTCCCTTTTCCCCCCCTCCTTCCCCCTGGCCCTGGAGGGGCTGAGCAGCGCTAGATGGTGCTCTGATATTG
>NW_005054368.1:1620096-1630497 GCF_000277835.1 Geospiza fortis | reverse complement strand
AAGGGGCTGCTCCTGGAAGAACAAAATGATGGGAGGAGCAGGAGGGGAAACCCTGGGAGCTGAGTGACAGAATTGGAGCCGGGAGCAGGGGGGGAAAATCGCTTTGCTTTGTGGGTTTGTGGCTCTGGGGACTGGGCAAGGACTGGGAGAGGGCTCAGCCCTTGGGCAGGGATGGGAGCAGCTCTGGGATGCTGGGCTGGGGGAGCCACAGGAGCTGGGAGAGTCCAAAACGGCCCAGATGTGCCCATCTGTGCAGGCGGGGATGGGACACGGGAGCAGGGATGGGACACAGGAGCAGGGATGGCACACAGGGAGCAGGGATGGGACACAGGAGCAGGGATGGCACACAGGGAGCAGGGATGGGACACGGGAGCAGGGATGGCACACGGGAGCAGGGATGGGACACGGGAGCAGGGATGGGACACGGGAGCAGGGATGGCACACGGGAGCAGGGATGGGACACGGGAGCAGGGATGGGACACGGGAGCAGGGATGGGACACGGGAGCAGGGATGGGACACGGGAGCAGGGATGGGACACGGGAGCAGGGATGGGACACGGGAGCAGGGATGGGACACGGGAGCAGGGATGGGACACGGGAGCAGGGATGGGACACGGGAGCAGGGATGGGACACGGGAGCAGGGATGGGACACGGGAGCAGGGATGGGACACAGGAGCAGGGGCTGTCCTGGCACATCCCAGTGCTGAGGAAATGGGGAAATGCCCCCTTGGGTTATTTTTTGGGGGTGGGTGACAGCGACACTGCTGGCTGGTGTTCAAAAGCAGGAAAACTGTTCCTGCCTGAAATGGATTGCTCCTCCTGATTGCAGCTCAACCGCTAAATGAAAAAGGTAATTTTATTTTATACTGGATTTCTTCCTTTTAGGACTATTTTTATTCGTGCAGCAACAGCTGTTTGTAAATAGATGTTATTATTTGCCACATACAGAACGTTTTATTCCCAAAATGGGAACTCAGAGAATAAACACCTGGCATTGGTGCAGAGTTTGGAAATGGTGCTGGAAGTTTCTCCTTTTGGAGCCCTGTGAGCTGACAGGGAAGGGGCGGAGAGCCCCTGGGGCACAGGGGATGGCACAGCCCTGATGTCACCGTCCTTGCAAGGAGCCCTGGTCCCTGTCACCCAGCCCCATCCCAGCTTTTCCTCACTCATTTATTGGGAGCAGCAGCTCAAAAGCACAAACACAGCAGATTTGGCATTTTCATGGCACAGGGGAGCTGCCTCCCTGGCTGGGCTCCTTCCACTTTTCACCATCCATTCCGGATCTCTGAATTTCTGCTTGGAGCCTGCCCAGGGCTGGGTGGGAGGAGATGTTCCAGCAGCCCCAACCACCCCAATTCCAGCCCAAACTGCCCCAAAATGCAGCTCCACATGGAGCTGGTTCACTCCATTTTCCTCCCTTTCCCTGCTTTCTGCTGGAAGTGGGGTTAGTGATATTCACCATCACATATGGAGAAATATTCTGTGTATTATACAGAGAGAAATATTCCAGGGAAGTTATAAAGGTCTGCCCTGGCTGCTGCTGGGGGTGTGTGTGCTGGAACCGCTGCAAAGTTAAATAAAACTGCAGAGAAACCAATGATTTCTAAAGGAATTGGTGCTGGATTCATCCCTGAGAGCTCCTGAGGAAGCTCAGCTTCCCAGTTACCAGCGTGGGGAGTTTTCCTTGGGAACCCCATTCCCCACCAGGTTCCAGGTAGGGATTGCTGGAGGTTATAAATCCCTGAAATTCAGATTAAATCCTGCATTTGATCTCCTGCCCTCAGCTCGGAGCCTCCTGAAGGGAATTCCAGGTTTGGTGCTGGCAGGGCTGGGCTCTGCTCCCCTGAATTTGTTCCACTGCCTTCCCCTTCTCTTTCTTCCTCTTCTTTTCCTGCAAAAAGCCATTTTACTGGAGGCATACCTCTGAGACCCTGGCTCCAGCTGCTCTCCTTGCCCTGAATTCCTCCACTTTATTAAAATTCTATTAATGGAAGATGCCTTGTAGAGCCCTGTGAGGGAGGTAACACCTCTGCTTTTCTCCTGCTCTGTGCTTTATTCCAGGCTGGGGGTGTGGGCTGGTTTGGGTTTAGTTTCTCATTTCCTTGGGGTGGTTTGAAAAAGGCAAAGAACTTTTGCCTGTGTGAAAACCTGAGAAAGGAGAGAATTAACCAGGAATAGTGGAGGAAATGCTGCTTAGCTGGTGTAAATACTGAGCCCCCTGTTAATTTCAGGGCTAAATTAGACATTTTCTTAATTGTTTATCCAGCAAGCCCCACTCTGGCAGAGAGGCATCAGCCCCCTGGAGCTGTGCAGGTGTTTGGGAGCTCCCTGGTCCAGCGGGCTGAGCTGTGCATCACCTGGCATTTCCTCACAGCCATCTCTTTCTGGGCTAATTCCCACCGAAAATGAGCTTTTGTTGCATTAACTAAAGCTTCAGGTAGTTCTGAGAATGATATTTCTGCAGTGTTCAAGGGAGAGGCTCCAGCCAGGCTGGTGCTGCTCAGTCCTGGGCAGGGTTCTCCCCTCTCTCTTTTATTTCCCACCTTGGTCCCTTTTTGTATCATTTTTGCAGCTGGAGATTTTGCTCCGTAATTTCTGTCTGCTCTAACAGTGCCTGCTTTTCCTGGCTGCTTGGGCTGCACCAGGTGAGCATGAATAAATCAATAAAATTTTAAATAAAATGAGGTTTGTCTTGGCTGTGGGGTGGCCACGAGCCAGGGCTGCCTGGCCATGGTGCAGACCCTCAGGGGGCAGTGGCACCTCAGGTGTGAGAGGAGAGGATTCACCAGGCCAGCTCGCCCTTCCCAAAAATATAACCCAAATTTCTGGGGGGTGCAGGAGGCCGTGAGCAGCGAGGGGACCCACCCTGTGCCACCCCAGCAGCGCCAGGGCTGTGCTGGCCGTGTCCCTGTGCCCACACTGGCCCCAGCCCTGGTCCCCTCCTGCCCTCCCCTGCACCCTGAAAATCTCCTCTAAAACCCAGCAGTGGCCAGTAATGAACCAGCAAAGGTTTATTGCCTATAAAGGATGAAATTAATGTGAGCAATCCTCGTAAACCCCCCTGATTTGTGCTGCTCGGGCTGCAGGGCCCTGGCTCCTGCTCTGCACAGCTGATGGGGCTGATTAAGGGTTAATTAGGGAGTGCCAGCCCTGCCTGGGGTGGCTCCTGTGGGTGCTGCCCCGGCCTCTGCACCCACGGGTTCCAGTTCTCCCCACCAGGATCTTTGGTAAATGCATTTTCCCAGTGGCTGCTGCATCCCAAAGGTGTTTTTGCTTTCCGCTGACCAGCTGCACTAAAATCGCTGTGATGTGAACAATTCTGACAAAAATAAAAAACTACACCTCAGTTTTCCTCCAATGCTGGGGCTAAACCAAAATAAGAAATTCAGAAAAACCATACCTCTGAGTCTGCAGTGGCTTTTTATGGTGGTTACTTATTTTCCCTAAATTGATGAGGCTTAAAGGGGGAGTTAAACTTTTCACAGATACAGAGGTGAAATAATATTAAATTCCCAAATTAAAGATCATCATTAACCTGTTTGGGTTTTATTGCACTAACAGTAAACACAACAAGCTGTGAACAGGGTGCTTAATTATTTCAATGAATATTCATAATGTACAGGACCCTTAGAGGAAATAAAGAGAGGAAATTGTTCTACAGCAGTTGGGAGGGTGATAAGCAGATATTTAAATTGAGGGAGGAAAATGAAATACACCTGCACTGTAAATCCTTGGTGCATATATTTACATTTTAATTTATTTTTACATATGATATATTTTTAAGAAACAAATACAACTCTTGCTTATTAGAGAATAACTTGTTTTCAACGGACACTAGGTGTGTTTAGAATAACTTAGAATAAGAAGTATTTATTTGGAGCCTGATGCTGCAGCACCACGACTCAAAATTCAAATATCATCACTGATTTCTGTAAAAACACAGGATTTTGGCTGCAGGAGTCCCTCCATTTCCCTGTTTCCCTCTTTCTGCTGTATCCTGCAGTAACTCCAGAGGTGTTTTCTGCCTGTGCCAGGTGCTTTGGGAGTTGGTTAAATGAGAGAAATCACCAGGGGATCTGCACAACTTCTCCCTGAGCATCTGGAAGAGGCCCCAGATCCTTTGTCCTGCATTTCCTATAAGGGCAGGAGCGTTTTTCACTGTACAGGAAGGTGGAAGCTGTAAAGCTTTGTACAGACAATGGCACTGGGTGACATAAAGGGACGTGTGACTGGTGAATTAAGACACTTGGTAACTTGTGGAATAATGGCTTAAAATGCCTTTATTTTATGGCCAGTTTCTGCCATCTGAGTGATGCTGCATGTATTGGTTGTATTTATAACTTAATAGCTTTTCTCAATTTTATTATACTTTTTATGAGACCTGTGGCTTTATGGTACTTCATAATTTTCCTCAGATTCATTAAATCCCGCGCAGGGTGGGGCTGCTGGCAGTGCCAGTGCCATGAGAGCTGGAGCCAGGCTGGAGGAGCTCTGTGGAAGGTGCTCCTGCCCAGGAGTTTTAAGGTCCTTCCAAACCCAGACCCAGTCTGGGATTTTCAAATTCTCCCTGAAAAATGAAGAAGCAGCTCCAGGCTGAGCTCAGACCCTGTGGGGAAAACCTGGGATAGAGGGAAAGGATGGAGAGGGGGCTGAGAGCTGAATTCCAGCAGCCTGGCCCTGGGCACTGACACATTCTGTGGGGTTTCTCCCATTTCTGCACCAACCTTGTGCTTTGCTGGCTGTAACCTTTCTGTTCCTGTACCAAAGCCCTATTTCAATGTTCTGGGGGCTCTCAGGGGTTTTGGTGCCACGTTCTCCCCTGCCCAGGCTTTCCCTTGCTGTGGGCACGTGGAAAATCCTCTCTGCACCTTCCTGCCCGTGGTGCTTCCTTGTGTGCCTGGAGCTCGCCCAAAATGGTGCTGAATTTACCAAAATTGGGAGAGATCAGGAGCCTGGGCTGGCCCTGGTGTCACAGCAGGGGAAGGGGAAAGTTTGGGGCACTCGTGGGAAGGGCTCAGGGGCTCTTTGGGATGGTGGCAGCTCTGCTGCCATGGGGCTCTGAATTTGGAATATCTGAGAGAGCCCTGAGATTGGAATATCTGAGAGAGACAAAACCAGCAGCATCTTCTGCGGGAGGTTTCCCTGTGTTAAAAAAAAAAATCCAACAAAACAAAGGGAAGCAACCTCAGGGATCCCCAAATGTGTCTGACTTTAAACAAAAATGTCGTTTTGGTTGGGACTGAAATAGAGGGCAAAGGATAGAAAATCTGCGTGCCCTTGAGGGCAGACAGCGCAGGAATTCCTGAAATCCTCAATTCCTGAAATCCTGAATTCCCCAATTCCCAAGCTCCCGCATTCCTGAATTCCCCAACTCCTGAGCTCCTGAAATCCCGAATTCCCAAAATCCTGAATCCCTCAGTTCCTGAATTCCCCAATTCCCGAATTCCTGAATTCCCCAATTCCCGAATGTTGTATTGCACTAAACCTTCCACCCAAATTCCCCAATTCCTGAATTCCCGAGCCGGGGCTGTCCTTGTGTCAGGAACAGCCCTTGAGGAGAGGAGGAGATGCTTCTCTCTCCCCAGAGGCAAATCTGCCTTTAGAGCATCCCCGGGGGAGTGGGAGACGCCGGGATTGTCCCGATTGTCCCTCCTGTACAGTTGGGAATTCTGAGTTCCACTTTCGGGAGAACAGGAAAGGATGGAGTTGACTTTTCCCCGTGTCCCTGCATGTAGGGAGGGGGATTTTGGCCCCCTCACCCTGCTGCCTCTCCCTGTTTATGATCCCCAGAGATAAGGAGCTTCCCACCTCGCAGCAGCAGCAGCTTCATTACAGGCTCTTGGTCTGCGGGCCCGCAATGCATTTATAATTTTTATTGTTATATCTTTTAATTTTATTTTGCTTTCCTTGCTGTCTGCGAGGAGGGGAGATAGGAGTCCATATTTATTACAGAGCAAACGATCTACCTCTGCGAATGTATGTATCAGTTAATTTAATCTCACCAGTTTTATTTAAACTGTTTTTCCTTCCTTTCTTTACCTCCCTCCTCCCGCCTCCCCCCTTTTCCTCCTCCTCCTCTGGGCGCAAGGTGATCAGTTTGTTCAAAAAAAAAAAAAAAAAGAGAGAGAGAGAGAAGGGAGGGAAAAAAAAAAAGCTGGAAAGTAAAACTATCCCGCGCCTTTTATAATGTGGATTGAAAAGGCTTTTTCTGGTTGCTACGGCGTCGCTGTGCCTTTCAGTGCTTACGCCTGTGTGCCTCCCATGGCCCCCATCTGATTGACATTTACAAATTACCAAGCTGAGAGTGTTCAATCTTTGACCCGTGTGTTTCTATTCAGCAATGAGTGAGATTTGCAAGCATTTTGTCATATAATTACTGCAAATCCCTTGAAAATTTCCACAACAACGCCTAGATGAATGGTAATTTGTGCAGACAGCCGCTGGTGCCTTTACAATACACTCAGATGCAAAACAGTCTAATTTTTTTTTTTTCACCCTAAGATTTCTGGGTGGGGGGGGGGGGAAATGTTCTGCGTGTGAGCGTGTTGTAAAATATTTGGATTGTTAGATTTATTTGCTTACACAACCTATATTTGTGCTGATTTTATTGTATTGACTGTATGCATTTTTTTCCTCCCATTCTACAGTTTTATTGTGCCTTGGTCATATGCATACATCACCCTCATTGTTCTCCAGGAAATTTATTCCACCTTTCAGCCTGCTCTTGATAGGACTTATTGCATTACTAGTTAAGTGCTGAGATTTGCTACTACAAAGATTTGAAACAGCCCCTTGGAATGTTTATTTGCCAGACATGGCTGAGATCATATGTTTGCATCACACTTGGAGTGCATCTGCATTTTTGGGGCTGCCAGGGCCCGGTGGGTTTGGGGTTTGGACCTGAGGGATGCATTGGGCACCTCCCCAAATTGGGTGGCCAAGGGGGAGAGCATCAAAGAGCCAGAAGGAAGTGGGCATCCAGCACCTGTTGAAATATTCATATTTATTCAGGGAATGCCTATAGAATCATGGAATTGTTAAGGTTGGGAAAGATCTTTGAGATCATCACATCCAAAAATCAACCCAGCACCACCCCCACGTTCACCACTGAACCTGTATGGAAAATCCCCGGATCATTTAGGTTGGAAAATGTTTAAAACCACCAAACCCAACCATTCCCCCCACACTGAGCCACGTCCCAGGTGCCACATCTACCCCTTAAATCCCCCTGGGAATGGGGACTCCTCCACTGCCCTGGGCAGTGCTCCTGCAGCTCCTCACCTGACTTGCAGTACGTGGAGTGAAGGGTGGAGATGCCGCCTGCAATTCTGGGTTTGTGAGCTGTGCATTAAAATTAACTATTTTGGCAAATAATGTTTTGGTGGAATTTAGTAAGAATTTGCCTTTAGCAAACACTTTCAACTCGCCTTTCCAGAATTTCCCTGCTACTGGTGTGTGCATATATTTATATTTTTATTTTTATATATGTGCTGTGGCAGCAGGAGCCTTCACTGGCTTTGGCTTCCACAGGCTCGCTGCCTGGCATGAGAAGTGTCACGTAGATTTTGTTGTTGTTTGTTAAAACAGCCCTGAGAGAATTTAACAACTAAACTCAGTTTTGGTATTGCTTTCGTTTTCTGCCTCCTGATGCTGGCTGATCTCCTGGCCCAGGTGCAAGGGCAGAAACTCTGCTTTTTGTGGTTTATTTGAGGTGAGGTCACTGTGCCTGATGCTGGTGCTGTCACAGGGGGGGCACAGACCTGGGGGGATGAATCCTGCAGGGTGATCCCCTGTAACAGCATCCCAAAGCTCAGGGACGGGGGAAGAATCCTGCAGGGTGATCCCCTGTAACAGCACCCCAAGGCTCAGGGATGGGGGAAGAATCCTGCAGGGTGATCCCACCATGGGAGCAGCCCCAAAGCTCAGGGATAGGGATGAATCCTGCAGGGTGATCCCCCTGTTGGAGCAGGGATGGGGGATGAGCTGGGCTGGGTGCTGGAGCTGTTCTGGCAGCACGGCTGGAGTTTGGTTCCCTGCCCTGCCCAGCACCTTGCACAGCCCACAGGTGATTATTTATGGAGTTCCTGCCCAGCCAGCCCTGCCTGCACTGCAGCATTCTCCCTTGGCTGAGGAATTTCCTCTCTTCCCTTTCAGGCTGATCCTCCTGAGCAGCAGCAAACCCCAGGGAGCTGCTGGGTTTGGAGGGGTTTGCTCTGAAACCACTTCCAAACCAGCTCAACCTCGGCCTGGGTGAGCAGGAGGAGTGGGATGGGAGGGGATCTGAGCTAGTTCTGGCCAGGCTGGGCTGTGTGAGGGATGGAGCAGAGCAATGGAACAAACCAGGGCTGTCATTAGGCTGGAAATGCAATCTCTGCCAGGGAACAGCCCTGGGAGGCTCAGCAGGACCTGCTCCCCTTATGGGAATTTAATGCACCTGGTGGAATCTAACTGCAGGTCATCAGCTTTTATTGGCACACTGCAGACGTGCAGGGTGATGGACTGGCCTGGCAAAACATTAACAAAGATAAAAAATAATCCTGGATCGGGTTTTGTAGTGGGTGTCACTGGAATCAGAGCAAATGCTGCTCTTCAGGTGCTTGTGTGCTCATCCCAGGTGATTTCTGCTGCTGGTGTAGATAGTCTTTTATATGGAGTTTGCAGATAAATTTTTGTCTGACACATATCTAGAACTTATATAGTCACCTACTAATTTAAACCAATTTGCCCTAGGTGATGGGTGAATACACTTGAAAATTAAATGGGTCTGATTTAAGCATCCCTTCTCTGAAGCCAAAGATTATATAATTAAATTAAAAGAAAATGTGTTTTATAATAAACTGTATTTCCTCTTGGCAAAATCCAATTTTGAAACAAGATTGTAATATCATATCTAAAAATGTTTTCCCATGGGTATTACCAGTCTATTTCATTTAATTGTTTTCACCCATCATATTATGTGCTTTCAAAGTAGTGAAATGAGTGTGGTTTTTACGAAGAACAAGGGAGGAAATGGCAGGGAGAGGGAAGGTTGGCTCCTTTCCCAGGAGGAGCTGCTGGAAAACCAGGGATGGGCACCTGGTTGCCTGCCCCAGGCTCTCAGCTCCTGGCCTGGCTGCTGGAAGGTGATGCCATGGCAGTGCCAGCCCCTTGGCATCTCGGGTTCCCCTTCTCTGGTGAGGGCCTGGCACAGGGAGAAGCTCCAGGAGCTGCACTGTGAGGATTTTGCCCTCGGGCAGGAAATGTTTAACACTTGAAGCAGCTGGGAGCTCCTTGCCCAGCGTGGCTGTTTGTGCCAGTGCAGAAGGGTTTGGTGGTGCCAGAGCTTTTCCAGGTGTTCCCCAGCGGGATCAGACCCTGAGGGTGAGAGGGAGCTGCTGTAGGGCCAGCAGCATTTTGGGGTGGGATCCCTGTGGGGACCACAGCCACCCTGCTGTCCCACCAAGGGCTCACACCTGGGGCCTTGCCACAAAAATACAGGATTCATTTCCAATGGAATATGAGCCAATTCATCCCGAATTAACATGCTCATTTTCTTCTACCTCCATTCATCCGTTTGTGTGCTGTCCCTGTGTGCCACCAGCACTGCAAAGGGAAATTGGTCAGTGCCATCCTCCCATTCCTGATGGACGTGGTTGATGAGAATTGGAAGCCAATGCTTCTGATTCTGCATCGATTTGGCAAAATTCTTTGGCAAAGCACTAAGGAAAGCTGGAGGTGTGTGCCCATCCTCTGCTCCTGGAGAATCCCAGTGGATCTGCTCGTCCCCCGGGCTGGAGGTGCTGAGAGATGGGGGCAGAGCAGCACCTCAGTGTCTCTGCTCCTGCTGTCCCCATTTATTTCCTGGCTGGGACTGGGCCTGTGTATCATGACCAGCAATTCCTTAATCGGGGCAGAGGAGTGGAAGCAGCCATGAGCAGCACAAATATCCGTGCACCAGAGCTCGGCACAAACCCTGCTGGGGAGGAAAACACCCTCCCGCTCTGAGAAAGGACACCTCTCTCATCCCACACAGCTCCTTTTGTATTTGGTTTAGAAAGCCTTGATTCTGTTTTTATAGTTATTTTAGTCAGTCAGTTATTGAGTTAGTTTTTATGGTTATTTTTCCTCCAGGGGTGTCTGACAGCTTTGGGCATCCCCCCGGTGCACGCAGGCACGTGGGTACCACCATCCTTTCCCTCTGCGTCTTTCCCCACCAAACAAATGGGGAAAAACTTCCTGGAATTCGCTGATTTTTTTTTTTTTTTTTATGCCCGCAAGATTTCCAGGCTCCCCCTAAAGCCCGAATCAGTGCCAGCTTCCGGTGACATCCTGGGTGTCCCCAAAAATCCGAGGCACGCTGGGGATGCGGGAGGGAGCAGCCTCGCACATCCCCGCAAGCCTTCAGCGGGGAAAGAGCTGCC
>NW_005054368.1:1602090-1619855 GCF_000277835.1 Geospiza fortis | reverse complement strand
GGGGAGCCCTGCTCCCCCAGCCCTGCCCGAGCAGCGCCCGCGGGCACAGGCGGCGAGGAGGACCGGGGGATTCGGATGATGGGAAGCGTTTTCCACGGGCGTTCCGCTGCTGTCAGCCATTTTAGCTTCTGAATCCTATTTCCCTGGTGCTTCCGAGAGAAGCTTTTGGGGGAGTCCCCAGCTAAAACTCAAATTTGCATTTAAATGGAGATTTTTTTTTTTTTTAATGAGCAGGATGCATGGGAGACTAAGACTATTAGGTTTCCTTGTGGGAGAGTGCAGAATTCTCTCACCTTTTACATCCCACCCCCTCCCCAGCCCTTTTAATGCACACTTTAAATTAGACATTAAAAAAAAAAAAGGAATGGTGCGTCTTTAAGGAGAATATAATCATAAACAAATAAGTCTGGTTGCCCTTGCAGCAGAACTAATCTTCCCTCAGCTGAGCTGTGATATAGATCAGTAACAAGAGCCACGCGCAGGGGGTTCCTTTGAAATGCATAATACCTCCTCGTATAAATTGGAGTTGGTGTGATGGAGCTGTGAGATGACATATTGTGGCATGACCCCTCTCTACTGATTGTGGGTGAACCCTGCAAAGGTAAATCTAACACGGCGCACACATCAGACAATTTCATTTTCATCACCCAGGGACAAAAACATGGCAACAGAATCTTTTCAAATGATAATCTGCATGCTAGGCGGAATATTTTCCCTTCCTCCTTACCTTTTTTTTTTTTCCTTATTTTTATTTTTTTTTTGCATGTTCAATTCATGATGTAAGTGAAAGGAATTATAAATTTCTTCCAAAGTTCATTCATTCCCTTCTTCTCATTCTTCCCGTTCTTTTCCTCCTTCTCCTTTGGCTTTTGTTCTCTCTCCCTTTTCCTCCCTTTTTTTCCTGCCTTTGTCTCCTTCTCTTTCACTTTTTTCTCCTCTTTATCTCTCTTATTTCTATTTTCCTCTTCTGTTTTCCCTATTTCCTGCTTTTCCTCTCTTTCTCCTCCCCATCTTTAATATTTTATTTTCCTTTTTATGTCCTCCCTTTTTTTCCCTCTCCTCCCCTCTTTTCTCTTTTTCCTCCCTCTCTTCTTTCTCTTTTTTTTTCTTCCTCCATCTAAAAGTTTGGCACTGTGTGTGTGTGTAACTGATTCATTCTTCTCATCCCCTCAGGGACATCCAGTAATAATGATTTATAGGAGTGCAAAAATCTCTGCTCTTGCTGTTACCAACTAATATCCCTCCTACCCTCCAAAAAGGGAGTTTTCTGTTCAAACCCTTCTCCCTCACTTCTCTCCCCTCTCCCCCTTTGCCTTCCTGCACTTCTCCAGTCAAGCATTAGGGAATTCAGCTGCTTTGCCTCATGCCAACCAGGAATATTCAGTCCTGCATCTCTCACCTGGAACTCCAGTGATGCCATGGCTGCTCTTTGCTGCATGTCCAGCTGGTTTGTGTGGGGTTTGATACTTTGGGTGTGAGGAAATGTAAAAATCCCCTGTATTGTGGTGTCTGGCTCACCATACCCCATCCCCTCCCAAACCCAGGTGTGTTTGCCGGCTGGAGGAGCTGCCTGGAGGGATGGGAATTGCCAGTGCCCACCCAAGGGCAGGGCAGAGGCCTTGGGCAGGCCTGGGGGGTTTGTGGTGCCAGGGCTGAGCTGTGCCAGGGCAGCTCCAGGGCTTTGCCTGCAGCAGGCTCAGCCCCTGGGCTCCTGTGGCCAAAATCTGTGCTCAGCATCAGCCACACCAAGGATCCTGAGGGGCATCCCAGGACCCTGCCCTGAAGGCAGAGAAGGGGTTGGAAGCTTGACCTGGTAAGAGATGCCAGTCCTGGCTCTGAATGCGCCTGTCTGGCCATTTTTACTGCTGGAATCTGTGCTAATTAATTGCTCTGCTGATCACCACGGTGCAGTGCCTTGGGCTGGCTCCTTGTGGAACGGGCTGGCTGCTCTGGGCCCTGCTCCCCTCATGGCAGGGACCAGGAGGAGCTGGGGACAGCTCTGTGGGGGCACTGACACCTCTCCTCTTCCCTCGGGGGGGTGGGCACAGCTGGGCCAGCTCTGGGGGTGGCACTGCAGGGCAGGGGTTGTCCCTGGGTGTCCATCTGTCCATCCCGTGGCTGCAGCACAGCCTTGGAGGGAGCAGGGCACGGCATTGGGAAATCTCTAGCTGTCTGTGCCTCAGTTTCCTCATCTCAGATCCTCCGTTTGAGTTACAAAGTGGTGCAGAAATCTCAGTTTTACCCCTCCAGGAGGAGTTCTGCCAGCAGACACCGATCCCCCTCGGAAGGGAAAAACGCACAGAGCAGCAAGACTTCAGATGAACGTGCTGACAATGAAACAATCCTGCCCTGGCCAGCAGTGGGGTGCAGAGGGAAGGCTCAGAGCTGCTCCCAGCACAGCCCTGCTCCCACCAGAGTGACACGGTGTCCCCGTGCTGGGTGACACTGCCACTGCTGCCGTCAGCCCGTGACACCCAGATGGGTCTGTCGGTTCCACGTAGCGTGATTGCCATCCCCTCCTCGCCCAGCACGGCAGCCAAATTGAAGGAGAAAAGGTCAGAAAGCCCTGGTCATCCTCTCCCTTTCCCCCACATCACTCCCTGCCCGGGATGGGAATGAGAAATGACAGGTTAGTGTGGCACCTGGGAGCAGGGGATGGCAGCCAGCGCTCGTGAGGAGCTGCACAGGCAGCCTGGGTGCTGCTCCTGGCACCTGCTGGCACCAAAGTGACAGTGACAAGTTCTTTGATTAGAAGAGGGCCCCAGCACCGCCTCCCCCCTGCAGAAAGGTCTGTGGGAAGCACCACCCTCTGCTTAAAATGCTGGATGCAGAGGGAGGTCAGCTGGGGAATGGATTCTTTTCTTGTCTTCTCTTTCCATTTTGGTGCAGCAATGTGTCAGCTCAGCTCCGGGAGAATCTCAGCCTGAAAGTGCTTTTTGTTGGTTGGTTCGTTTATTTTTTGTTTTCCCCTTTTTTCCTCCATTCTTCACATGATTTTTCAGAGAAGGAGCAGTATTGATAGCACCCATCCAATTGTTGCCCCCCCTGCAGTTATCCCTTGTGTGAAGAGCACCTCCGTGCTTTCCAATAGATGTGTAATCACTTCAGGCTGTTCTGCACTGCTAATTGTTTTTCTGGTTTTATGCAAATGTGAAAATCCTCATTTGATCCTCCTAAAATATTCTATTTTTACAACCAAGCACTTTTATTTGGGTTTCAGGGAGGAAGTGCTGCTCTGAGAAGGCTGGAGGACATCACAAAAGAAAAAGGGATGATCCAATATTTGCCACAGATCTGCAGGACCTTGTGGCAAAATGGGATGGGGAAGGAGATGATGGCAGGTAGGGAAGGTGAGAAGTGGCTGCAGGATTGTTTCTGTCGAGGCAGGTGAGATTACCCAGCTCTGTAATGCCTCACTGCAAATCTGCCCAGAAAATTCATATTTTCATAATATTTTTATATGTACAGCTCTTCCCCAAGTCCCCCTGGGATGTCTTTAATGGGGTGCATGTTTGTTTTTTTTTTCCTTCTTGTTTGTAGAAGACAAACTTTTTCACAGGAGACATGGGGAAACAACCTTCCCTTTTTCTGGTGGGAAAATAAGTGCCAGTTTTGTTCACCTCTATTTCTGTGTAAATGGGGTTGTTAGAGAGAGAGCCTGTGCCTGGGGTATGCAGAGCCTCACCTGCCTCACAGACAAAACCCATCACGCCTGACAGCACAAATTCAATGATTTCCCTGCGATTCCAGTCGGAGAGGAAGGCGCAGAAATGAGAGAAAGAGAAATGCACACTGTCCAGGTGGAAACTGCTTTCCCAGCACTGTGATTTTTCCTGGGAACTGGAGCCAGCAGACTCCACGGCAGGAACTTTTCCAGCTGCTCGCCCTCCCCTCCCTGGGTGCTGCTGCTTCTGTGCAGTTATAGATTTTCAGATAAGGTGCTTTTGTTTCCCAGTTGTGCCTGGGTCACCGTTTGGAACTGATATGACAGGCCTAAGGCTAGCAGAGAAATTTGTTACAAGTTCCCATTTCGGGGACGTGTCTCCAGTCCAATTGCCTATTTACTCTCTCGGGGATCTATTTTTAAAAGTTATTAGCAGATTACTGGTTTTCTATCAACCTCAGGCACCAATCTCCCAAAGATACTATTGTACTTTAATAAGGTGCATTTGATAATCCTCAGATAAAGGCATCTGAAGTGAGGGGGAGGAGAGGGAGAAACTCTTGCACCGACTCCAGTAAGGGACACACAGGCCAGAAAAGGGTTAAATACACTCATGTTTCTAAATGGCTGAACTACTCTATGTTGTAGTTTTCAACTGCAAATCATCTTTAATAGCAGACATCACGGGATGGCTCATTACATTAAGCTATTTTTCATGCTATCTCCTGTAATATCCTTTAATCCAATGCGTTTCAAATCACCTCAGGCTAAAATAAGAGACATAGCGATGTAATAGCCTAGTGTATTAGTGGGTTAATTGCCCTGTTGTACTCTCTAGTAGATATCTCTGGAATGAGTTCTATATTAATTGTAAATTGCTTAATACATTTAACTCCTTGAGCAGCTCGGTCCTCCGCTCTGTCTTTAATGAAGAAGAAAACTTTGGAGTTGGGAATAGTTGGGATTTTTGGTGCCCGGCCCTTCCCCACCAGCTCCGAGCACTCACGTCATCCTCTGGCACTCGGGGAGAGTCAGCCTGAAGCACTCAAAGGAAATTATCGCTCTTTTTCCTGGCAGGTGCCAAGTTCTGCAGCCTGCAAAGCCACAACACCTCGCTCAGAGGGAGCTCAGAGCCAAGTCCCTGACCCCAGGCCCTGCACGGAGCTGCAGGACATTGTCCTGAACTGGACAATCAGAGGAGGGGGAGAAAAAAGGGAAGGTTTAAATAATACATAAGATTTTGTCTTGCCAGAAAGGGAAGATGGATGAAGTGCTCTGCAGCTCTGCCAGAGGATGCAGCAGTGGGTCACTGACACACACAGCTCACAAAGTGTCGCCCATAATGTGCAGCAGCTAGTTTTCTAAAATTACTTCTGCAGCACCAGGCAGATTTGCAGTCACTTTTCTGAAGATTGGAACATAAGTGTCACCAGGCTACCAGAGGGTAATGTCACTGATTTCTTTGGATTGCTCCCAGTGTACATCAGGGGGGTGCAGGAGGAACAGGCATGGTGGAGGTTGGAGAGGGTTGTATAATTTTCAGGTGAGACACTCTTTATTAATTTCTTTTGGGACATTCTGGATTCTAAAACTCCTGGCAAAAACATGTCAATTTAAAGGCAAGGCATGGAGGAGGAATGCTGAAAAGTTTATTGCTTTGAAGCTTTAGAAGAAATTCTTCTCTGAAGTGCCGCCTTAAACCCAGCAGGATGGCAGCACTGGGGGAAGGGGGTGAATTTAACCTGTGTGACCCAAAATCCTGCCCACTTGCTCTGGCCTGTGCAGCTCAGCCTGTTCCCAGCACAACGTGGCCATGGAGCAGCACCCTGGGTGCATTGTGGATCCCTTTCTTTACCGCTGACAGCATTATATATTATATATTAAGTATAATATCATAAAGATGCCATTCAGGACAGCTATTGTAAAACTTTAATCTCAGATTCCAGTGGTCCTAATGGAGCAGCCCCTTCCAGCAGGAGGGATTCACAGAAGAGCTGCTTTGCTCCAGGTTTGTAATGAGGGGCTCAGGTCCTTCCCAGCCCTGACTTCCCTGTGCTTTACATGAATAGCCTGGGCTAAAAGAAATATCATCCCTCTGTTTTAAAACCTAAGGTATTTGGGAGAGAATGTGCATGGGAATTTCATAGCTTGTGAAGGAAAATGCCTGTGGAGCAAGGGACACAGTTGGGCTTGGAAGGGAAGACACAAAGTGCTTAGACTGCTGGAAAAAAAATCCATCAAGTAATTCTCTACCTATAAAATAGGTGGTAATGCAATCTGAGCTTAATTTTGATGGCACACTGTACTTCATAACAGTGACAACACCTTAAAAATGTAATGAAAGGGTCTGATTTATTGCTGAAATAATCCATTTAGCACTCCAATAAATAAAAGGAGAAAATACAACCAATGTTTCGTCAGAAAGGGGAAAAAAGAGAGAAAAATTGCAGTGTGTAGCAGTTTTCTGGAAATGCATCCAGAGTTTTGGGGCTGATTATTTTCCTGAAGACAAATATAAATTCCCAGTTAGATTTTAAGATTTAGAGCTGATGTCCACTCTGCATTCTCATGTACTTTTAAAGCAGCAGCCCTGTGATACAGCAATGCAGGGACCACGTTTGACTGACAAAGGGGAGGAGAAAACACTGAAACCCCACTAACTTACTGCCTTACAAATATTTGATTTTGAATATGCTCTTGTAGCCATTATGATGTGCAAAGCAAACGTATTTTCCCCTCATGCCAAATTTGTTTTAATAACATGAGGTTACTCCTGCAAATGTCAGCTCCACCCTCCTTTCCCCGTTTCACTTGGCCCACAGCAGAGCCTGGTGGGTTTTACACTCCCTCTACATCACTTCTATTAATCTGTTTAATCTGCTCCAGGGCCTGGCAGTGGCAATGACAGGAAAAGCAATAAAATGCTCCCGTGGCAGATGTCTGTGTTCAGGTGTCCTGAGAGCAGAGCTGCTGCTTCTCCAGAGAAAACTTCCCAGTGCAGAAACAGCCACTCTGCAGGAGCGGGCTGAGGGGTCTGGACTCTGACACCAAAGGTTGTAAGGCCATGAATGCTTCAGGGTGACCTAACTGTGACTTTTCAGCACCTGAAGGAGCTGCCAAAAAAGATGGAGAGAGACTTTACAAGAGGCTGGAGTGAGAGGATAGGAGGGAACGGCTTCACACTGACAGAGGTTTAGGCTGGGTATCAAGGGAGAGGTTCTGTCCCCATCTCCCATTCCAGGCGTCAGTGCTTGCATCAGCCAGAGCTGCCCAGTGTTTCAAACTGAGTGGGAAGCAGCATGGATGTGAAAACGAGGCGAGAAAAATCAGCAAAATGCAGCCAGGCTGCCCGTTTTGGGGGATATTTTGCTTTGAGGCCTCGGAGCAGCTTTCCCTGGTGAATCCATCCCTTGTGGGCCCTCTCAGGGCTGCAGGAACGGCCCCAGTGCTGGCGTCCCACAGCGCCCTGCCCAGCCCTAATTGGCCTGTTTGTTTTGCAATAAGTGATTCCTGCCTGTCTTGGGGTGGATTGTTTTTCACACCATTAAATGAAGTTCTGCTGTATTGATCCCTGTTTTTCCAATTTGAAGCCTGAAAAGTGATGAAGACATTTTCTTGTTTTCTCATGTACTTTTCCCTCAGTTCATTTAGGTGACCTGTCTTTAGTTCCTTGCTCTGCTCGCTGTAATTGCTTCTTCAGAGTAATGTTACACCGTGAGCATGGCTCTGCAGCCGGGGACGGCTCCCTGGGAGTGATAAGGACAGAACAGAGCAGCGTCTGACTCTGATAAGGGCAGCAGAACAGCACAGCCTTGCAGAAGCAGATAAAGGATGGAAGTCAGGCAAACAGAAGCCATGCAAAACGCAAGCAGGAGGCCAGCCCAGCTCTGCAAGGCCGGCAAAGCAGGAGCTGTGCACAATAATGATGATATTGCGCTCACTGAAAAGCAGGGGGCGAGGAACAAGGACACCGGACCTAAAAATGACACCGGGCGTGAAAACCCACCCTAAAGAACCAAATTAGGGCTTCTGCTAAGGGGTGTGACTATGTAAAATAGGCTAATACATATGCAGGATGTAAGTGGGGATGGCTCATGAATATGTAATGATTAAAACACTGTTACCTGGCGCTCGGGGCACTCGAGCAGAGGAGGGGCTCTGAGCGCTCAGCACATGGAGATTTCTAATTTCCAGACTGTCAGAAAGTTTGTCTGGCTGACTCTGGTGTTCACCCTGCAATATTTGCTGGGGAAGGTTTGTCTCAAATGACACCCCAATAGCAGCACCTCTTGCTGGAGGCTCGGTAGAGCAGTGCAGAGGGTGAGAGCAGGACCACCGGACAGCTTTGTCTCTTCAGGGTGCGTAATATTTTGCTTAAGAGATGGAACATCATCTCTGGACAGATGTTGTCATTGATGTGCTCCTTACCTTTGTGAAGAATCTCAGGGCTCCAATGTTTGCATTAGATTTTGCCAGATTTTTGTTTGGCATTAACAGGAGGGGCGGGTTTTTCTAGAAGAGCTCAATAGGGCGAGTGCTGAACTCAGGTTTAACTTAGGAGGGAGAAATGGTTGCTCCAACTCAGCCTCACCTGCTATTATTTAATGTGTGAGGTCTAAATGGCGTCCATGCTCACAGAGAAGTTTTCCAGTGGCTTTGTTAGGCTCCAGACTCGCAGAATTTACTGCTGCAAACCAGAAGTGCAGCAAGCCTGGGAGGTTGGGATTGTTTCTGTATCCCTGAGCTGTTCCCACCGGGCCTGGCACATCTGGGATGCTCCAGGAGGGAGGGAAGGCAGGACCACTTTGCTGGCTCGCCCCAGTGTGTGGGCAGGGACTGAATTTACAGTGCCAGTTGTGAAATGTCTCACAGCAGCACCCTTGGTCCCTCTGCACTCCCCAGGCTGCCTCCCCACGCGCTTGTATCAAGAGGGTAACACAGCAGACATAGTAAACAGCAGAAAATGCACAAACGAGGAGGGCTCAATAATTTCCTTTTTTTCCCCTCTGCAAATCCTTGAAAAAAAAGCTAAAAATTTAGGTGGTAATTTGCAGAAATGTTCAAATCTGCTCATTCCCTAAGAGATTGGAAGGATTTAGGGTTTTTAAATTTTTTTTTTTTATTGTAAACTACCTTATGACAATTGGTGATAAAAGAGCTGAGCCTTTCGAAATCCATTTTAATAAAACACCGTATGACCTCATAGATATGCATAGGATTTAGAAATAACATGGATTTTAATGAAGGTACTTGAAAGGTATGGTGCCATATTGCAATTTTATGGAAGATCTTAGATTAATGAAATTAAACGTGAACTGCATTGTTTAGATGATGAACTTAAGGTCATATCTGCAGCATTTGAAAGAGAAACCTTGAGTGGAGGGTGTAGAATCATTGATTTAGACCCTGGTAGACAGCTGAATAGCAAGCACTGAAGCATGAAGGTAAATTCCCATATTTCATTGTTAGAAGGTTAGCTGGTGGCTGCCAGCTTTTCAGTGATAATCACCAACCAATTCCACCCTGTTTCAAAAAAGATTTTGCCTTTGTGTGCTAAGACACTTTTAAAAACCATTACTGTTCAAAGCAGGGGCACACTGTTTAAAGGGAAGCTATTTCTGCAAAATGCAGGATGGCAATGAGTTGATGCTGTCCTTGGATAGTGATGCTATTAAGTTCATTAGCATCATCATCCATTTAAAATGCTTATAAGCAGAATTGCCACTGTTTTGCTGGAGACACCAGAGGTACCTCCTCCTGCAGCCCCCAGTGATGTGTTATCAGTGATTAGCTCTCTTGCTTCCTTTAATTTTTGGTAAGACAAGAGCCCTTTTGGGTTTTAGTCCTGTCTGCATCCTCAGGCACGCAGGGAATAAATGCACGAACATGCACACGTCTTGGGCTAATAGACAGGAGTTTGTACAACAGGAAAATTGCAAGGGACGAAATCCTCAGGCCTTAAGAATAAGTGATAATAGAATGATACTGCCAATTACTGCTGGGGACCAGTGTTGTCACAGGGAACAGCCCTGGAGATGGAAGGATGAGGGGCGGGGAGAAGATTCCCTTTCGACAGTTTGGTGTTAAAGGGAATTTGTCAAGGATGTTAAAATTAGATCTAACTGGGCCAGATCCTCAGATGACATAAATCAGCCTGTAGACTTCAAACCCTGATCTGGCCGCATGCACCTCTTTGTTCTTTTCCCAATCTTTATTACCTGCATCCTGACCCTGCCTGGGTGCTGCTCAAGCCCCAGCCCTGCTGACGAGGAATATTGTAATATTTACAGGGAGCATTCAGCTGCTGGGGTGCAGGGCTCTAGCTGGGGACCACAGAGTGCAAACCTGAAAAAGATGCCCTCAGGTGGGAACTGAGGCTTCTGTGCCTAATGTGCTTCCTTGTATGTTCTCTTCCAGGCTGAATTTTTGGCAAGCTAAGCTAAACTGCTGCATCGTGAAACCGTGTGAAAGCTGCCAGTAAGGAGATTGAGTAAGAAATAGTGTTAGATAATGGCTGTAAATGCATTATGATCACTCTTTTCATTAGAAACTTCTTTGTTTTCTCCCTGGTGTATACCACAAACAGCTTGCACATGATTTATCTGTGTGTGCTTGGGAAGAGAGGCAAAGGGAAATAAAGTCTTTGCCATGAGATGTTTTAAAAGGCAGTTGGGACACTTAGAGACGTGATGCTTATTAAAACAAATGGAATCTGAGTGTCTAAATCCCCTGGTCATCCTTGGAAGCCTTGTCCCTCATGTTTATCTTGCAGTGGTTTCCAAAAGAGGAATTGCACATCCCATTTCCAGGGTGTGTCAGTGCAACTGGACAGCAAAGCTGGGATCACACGGGGGCCAGGCCCAGCTCATGCCATGGTATAAAGCTTTGAAATGGGGCAGAGCACTTTCTGGGAAACTCTCTGCAGAAAAACAAGTCCAGGCTCCACAGAAGTTAAGGGAATGTGGCTTCCCTCTCCCATTTCCAGAGGTTTCTGCTCTGTGCAGCTCTCAGGGTTGGACAGACTCACCCTGCTGTGTCCAGTTCTGCAGAGCTGATTTGCTGAGCTTTCAGTACATTCATAACTTCCCACCCTACTGTAAATCTTCTGACAAATATTTCTTAATTTTTAAAAGAAAATACTCTTGGCATTGTCCACTTTGGAAATGCTGGCCCATTAAGCCTAAACAGGGCATGTTAAATATCAATTGATTATAAAACCCATATTAATTGATGTTCAGCAGCCCTGCTAATGGAGAGGAGCTCATTACATAGCAGTTAACCCTCAATGCATATATATTAAATAATCAATTAGTATTTATTTAACATACAATAACCTCCCTATTAGTGCTAAATTAAAAGCCTCTTTATGGAGGCCTTGCAGAAAGCCCTGCACTGTGCTAACCTGGAGCCAGGAATTTGCATTAAGAGCTTCAATCTTTGTTACCTCTGGTGCCCCCAGGATGATTTTCAGATGTTAAGTGAAGGAATAAAGGGGCTGTGTTTGTGTTCGTCAAAAAAGTTGGTGGGTTGCTGCCCATGTGGTGACAAGAAGATGCAGAGACCTGGCAGGTGATGGGTGAGAGGAAAACAGAGGGATTTGTACTCCAGTAAAAGAAGTAGAAGTAGAGGAAACATATTTTCAAATGGAAAAAGAAAGGAGAATGAGCAGAGAGACAGGCAGACAGCAAGCCAAGATAAAAGCAAAGAAGTGGCATGGCTGGGTAATAGAAACAGGGCAAACTGGGGAACTGGGAAAAGGAGTAGTTGAGCTAAATTGCCCAAAATGAGTCTCTCCTGTGCCACGTCCTGAGCTGCCATTTATGTCTGTGTGCTGTATGGAATATTAGCAGGTGGATTCACTCCCATCTCTGCCTGGCCTGAGTGTGACAAGGAGGGGAATAGAAGGGAGCTCTGCTGTTTTCCTTGGAGCCTGGGTGAGTTTTATATTGGGGTCTAAAAGGCCCAGACCCTATTTGGAGCTGAATTACATCACATGCCTATGCAATAATCTCTTTTCTGGTGGGGGGAAGCTGGGAAATCAAGCAGCTTCTCCAAAAGTCAATTCTGGCACTCAAAATGGAGCCAGCTCAAGAAATTGTCATTGATCCACTTCTGAACTTGGAGCAAATTTCCATAAAAATAATCAGATCCTCTCAGCTGCAGAAGTTTTAATGCCACGTGTTTCACTGGGTGGGATGGGCAGGCTGGGAGAACAGGAGCTGAGCAGTGATTTGGGTTCATTTTCCTCCTTCTTCCTGTACCACTTCTGAACAGGGAGCTACAGGGTGAGGGGGATGGGAGACAAGGCTGGTCTCCTTGCAACTCCTTGGCAAAAGGGAGTAAAAACCAGCAAATTGTTTGGTCTGATCCTTAGTGGATGAAAACTGGAGCAGTCCTTAGTAGGGCTTTAAAAAGCTTGATTAATTTAGGCTCCTGGGAATGCGGCTGGCTGAAAACCCCTTGGAAACTCGGAGAAGCTCTGACAGGGGGGCAGCCAGGTCCAGGCTGGAGCAGGTAATGACAGCTCCATCTCAGAGGTGTGAAGAAGAGCAGGGACCCTGTGGAGCATCTCTGGTGGGATGGGGGGTTTCAGATATGTGTGAAGGGGGTGGGTGCCCCCCTTCCCTCACTGCCCCTCTCCAGAGGAAGAGGGAGAATCCTGTGGCAAAGGGAGAGAAGGAGATCTGGCCTGACAGAGATGGGCCAGAGCAGGTAAATAACCATGGATTTGAAACATCAGCAGACAGAGTTTAATGAAGGGATAAGCAAAAATAAAACTGGAGGTGAGTGCCAATGCTGTCTGAAGGGTAATAACGAAGCTGATGGAAAAATTGCTTTAACCATTTTGGATCTCAGGGAAGACCCAAATGTAATTTTACTGAGGAAATGTAATCATATTTCAGGCTTTTCAGCCTTGCCAAGGAGTGTAAGGCACGCACACATCAATGCCTGCTCTTCCTGAAGCTCAGGAGGACTTTGCTGTTGGCTGCTCACTGTGGTAGAGAGAGACCTTGCAGGTCTTTCCCTCCAAGGACAGCGCCAGCTGTTTGAGCAAGTGATGGTCACCTGTATTCACAGGTATATGATGTATTTGTAGCACTCGCAATAAATTACTTCTTTCTCTCCTTACAGCTTCTGGAAGCATTCCCAGTGGCTGGCCTATTCATCAGGGCTGTTACACTGCTGCTGCTGCAAAGAGGGAAGTACCTTTTTCTCTTCCTCTTTATTAGCATGTGCCATGGTGTGAGGCACTGTGCCGGGGAGGGAACCCCGCTGTGAGCAGCACTGGGCAAACACAGCCGAGGTGACAGTGACAGTCCTCATCACCGAGTGTTAGCAATTCAAACAGCCACGTCAGTCAAGGAGTTGGAGAGAAGGGAAAGCAGAAGGGAGAATGTGACAGTTTGCAAACACTCCGCCGCATGATTTTGTTGTAGGTGTGTTCATCCTGGAAGTGTCTTGGAGGAAATGCAAATGAATTCTGTGCTGGACAAGTCTGTGTGCAAGTGAGGACTGCTGGGGCTTTGTTGGGCGTGGAGAAATTGAGATTACCAAAGGGCTTTTGGAAATTTCACGAAATTACCCATTGCCAGGTTTTGCCTACAGGACACAGCAGTCTTTACTAATCCATTAAACATAAGCAGGAGAAAGTAGTAAAACAGAAGCAGTGAAGCAAACCCAAGCCCCAAAACTCCATCAAGCAAAACCTGATTGTTTTCCACAGTAAAATTTTGGGGTGTTTGAAATGTATTGACATTTCCTAAAATCACCAATTTAATCCCTCCACACCGCACTGGAAATATCAAACCTAAGAAATTTAGGAAATTAGGCTGAAGGTTTTCTATTACCCTGAAATTTTGCCTTTGAGAATTGATAACACAGATGGAATTTCCTTGGGAAAGAATTGAGTAAAGGATGCTGAGGAATTATTTTAGTTAAACTGACTGCAATGCTAAAAATGAATCCTGGAGTGGGACAGTGAAGAAACTCATACTGGAATATTAATTCTGCTTCCAATCATCCAAGGAATTCAGTCACTGAAGTCAGGAGTGAATTCAGTCTGTCTGCTTTCCAGAGGCTTTAGGGAGGCCTTGCCAATACTATTCTTTCCTGCTGGATTTGTCTGCAACTCTTCAAAGTTATTAGTGGAAATAATTTCCTCTCTGAAGAAGCAGCCGCCTCTGTCCTGCTGGTCTGCCTCTGCTGTGGATTACTCCCTCACACATCACATCTCCCCTCAGTCCTGGGAGGCAGCTGTGCCTGCAGGGTGTTGTTCAGCCCTTTACCCAATTATCCAGGCCCAGAACACCCATCCCAAGCTAATCAGGAAGGACAATCTTCTCTGGGTGAAAACGCTCTCTGAGGACTCACCTCTGCCGTGGCACCTTCAGGGAATGAAACTACTAATTATAGGAGAGGAGTGTTTGTATTATCTGCATGATGGTAAGAGCAGAAAGAGAGACCCCAGGGCTGAGAACCCTCTGCATCTTGGGTTTGCTGGGCTTTTTCTGTGTGGGACTCCCCTCTTGGAAAATCCCAATCTAAACACGAATGTGCAGAACTTTATTGAGTGTAAGAACAAGGAATTTCTATCGGTAAGGAATAATTCGTATCTGTTAGGAATAGGTAATTCCTCTCTGTACCCCATTAATCCTCAGCCTGCAGGCACCTGGGCAGAGTAAAATGGTGATTTGAGCTGTATCATCTCTGTGATTTCTTGTCCTCCATCACAGCCCTGCTGATTTCAGCTCTCCAGAAGTTCCAGAGCTGCTGCACAGCACTTGCCCATGAGCTGTGCAGTTTGAGGAAGATGTTGCCTGTTTTCTGAAGGACAGGATGAAATCACCCCACATACGTCCTCTATCTATTTCTTCTCTGAACAGGGAAAACCAAAATGCCTTTCCCACCATTTTATTTATTGTCTTTCATCAGTTTCCTGGGAAAATCCCTTTTTTTAGTACTTTTGTGCGTGTGTGTGCGCCTGTATGGGGTAGGCGTGCGTGCGTGTGTATGTTTAGGAGGTTAAAAAAAATTTCTTGCTGTCAGCAAGTGATGTTACAAACCTGCTCTGACAAGGCTGGTTGTATATTTACAGTTGGTGAGAGCGAAGGCTTCATCAATCTTCACGCTTTGAAAGGGACAGGCCCGCTCCCATGAGCACCTGCTCCGGGAGAACAGCTGAACTGTGACTTTCCAGGGAGCTGGCTGTAAATTTTAGCCATTCCCCCCGCAGCCCACGCATGCTTGAGCTCTTTAACCTTCCCAGGCTGGCAGGAGTCCCAGCAATCAGTTTAGTGCAGAGACTGGGGTTCTTTTTAATTAACCTTTTGTTTCCCACTGCAGGTGTTTCAAAGTTTTAAAAGGAAAAGGGTGGGGGGGAAATATTGTTTGCAGAGGTGCATCCAGTTTTTCCATGCTTGGTGATCAAAGGGGATCAGCCTTTCTCGTGTTTCCCCTCCACGTTCACCTCCTGGATGTGTGTCTGTTCCAGCATCCGCTGGGAACTGGCAGCAAGGCTTCCCTTGGGGCACCTGCAGAAAGTATTCCTGGGAGTGCACTGTGCTGGCAGAAAAGGGAAGTACTGCCCTGTTTCATCAATAGAATTATTAGCAGGACAAGGACCTGTTGTATAGCTAAGAAAATTCATGTGTGGGAATTTATCACAAGGAAAAAAAAATGCATTCAAGCCCTACTTAAAACAATAAAACATATCTTTGAGGGAAAATTTCAGACTTTCTTCTATAAAGGAATAATGGTTTCTATAATTTAATAGGTGGTAAATTTGGTGAGGACTGCCAGCAAATCCATTTCACATAATGATATTTTATCTCCCTAGGTATGGTCATTTTCATGAATGTCTTTTTATTGGTTTCCTTGTCCCACGAAGTGTCCAAGGTGGTGCTGCTCATCCTCAAACGCTGAGCACATACAGAGGCAGGGATGGCTGGAGAAAACTATTAATAATGGTGACACAAAAAATGGGCAGGAACTGTGTGACAGTTAAATGTGCTCCCTATAAATAAAGAACATTTCTATTTGACCCTCAGGGCTGTGGCTTTTCAGCACTTACTTTTGTAGGAGTTAAGGTGGTCACAGCTATTAAAAACTAGAGATAAGCTGCAAGGAAATTCAGCTGAGGATAACAGGGGGAGAAAAAAAAAAGAGGGTTTCCAAAGAAGATTTCACTGAAAGTTGCAGGTGGAAAAAAAAATCTGAAATAGCCCTTGGTGAGGGATTTTGTTTACATAGGCGAGGGCAATTTGCTTCTTGGGAAAAGGAGTGATTTATTCTCTTGGTATCTAATTGCAAATTCACAGAGGCAAACCTTTTCCTCATGTAGCTCTGCTGAGAGGGATGGGAGCATTAGTTACGGAGGTTCACAGATTTTTAGAGCCCTCACAGTGTACATTGAATACAAACTAAAACTTACAGCTATGGTTTCATTCTGGCTGGTACTTTATGATGACTAGAGGTAGCAACCACAGTCTGTGACTGCTACCACACAAAATAAACTGAGTTTCAGGAAAGGGAACTGAGAAATTTTTCTTGAGGGAAAAAGAAGCAGCAAGTTGGAAGAAAATCAGAATGAAATGGAAGGAAAGGGGAAATATACAAGAGTAGGTTTCCAAGAGGCAATATATGGTATTATCTATGTGATATATGCATTTGGTATAAAATGGCCCAGAGCAGCTGTGGCTGCCCCTGGATCCCTGGCAGTGTCCAAGGCCAGGTTGGACAGAGCTTGGAGCAGCCTGGGATAGTGGAAGGTGTCCCTGCCATGGCAGGGGGTGGGATGAGATGGGTTTTAAGGTCCCTGCCAACCCAAACCATTCTGTGATTCTGTGTTTCACAGTCAGCACAAGGTCTTTGCTGCCTTCCCTCTCATGTGTGGAACCAAAACTGTCTGAATTTTGCCTTTGAATTCTCCCACCTTGCATGGCTGGTTGCCTGCCTGGGAGATCTGCAGACCTGCCTGCCAGGAGGAACAAGGATGTGCCAACATGTGGTCCTGGAACTGCAAATTCAGAATGAAGCAGGGAGCAAAAGAAGTGACGAGATGAGCCGTCATGGGAAATGAAGGGAAAACGGTGAAAATGGTTATAATAAATAATAAGAAATGTAGCATGGGCCAAAGGAATAATAGATCAGCACTGGGAAGACTCTAAAAGCTGCTGAGAGTTATTGATAGACATTGTGTAAGGAAAAGAACATAAAAAAAGAAACCCCTGACAGTTTTGCCTTCATGTTCACAAAGGCGGGTGGCAGGGCAGATGCCAAAGTGAAAGATAAATATCCTTTTGCATAAAGAAGAAATATTGAAGGAAACTGGGCAGAGGTGACGGAGAAATTAAGAGTGTTAAAAGACCCTGAAAGCATGTGGTCCATGTCAAACCCCCTTCAGGATTTTGAGCCAAGTCAGCAAAACACATGAAAAATCTGTTGAGGGAAATGAGAACCTCTTTGAAGACCAGTAATGGAGAAATCCTACAAGTGTCAAGTCCAAGGAAGCTTTCCAGAAAGGAAAGGTGGCGGTTCAGAGGAAGGTGCCTTGCGTGGCCAGGAGGCCAAAGTGTGTTTTAATCTGGAGTTGTAATGGAGAAACAGTTAAGAGAAATTATGAGCTTAATTAAGGAAAACCATCAAGGATTTTAAAAAATTGGGATCCATGCCAATAAAGGGAGAACAAAACTGACAGCAGCTTTCGGAGGAATTAATGCAAATCACAGGCCAGGGAAAAGCCAAAAGACATAACTTCTGCTGTGGCAGGAAAGGTTGGATATAACACAGTGGGGAAGTGTAATCTGGAGTAAAAGTGATGGGTGAAGGACATGGAAGTGGCTGATGGGTTCTTACCACTGAGTAAGAATGCACTTGCTTGTGCTCGGAGATAGTGTGATGCCAGAGAACTTCAGGACAAAGTGATTATTGAGGTGAATTTAACTGAGGGAAGCACAGGGACAAGAGGAAGGGAACAAACCAAATCAGGGTTTGAGGGCACCTGGCTTGGGTGGGGAAGCAGCAAGCCAGAGTTCAACGCAAACGCCACTCGGGCAAATTTCTGTGTTTCTGCAACAAGTTTCCATGAGAGATTTCTGACATA
>NW_005054368.1:1577913-1602080 GCF_000277835.1 Geospiza fortis | reverse complement strand
TGAAATAAAACTCCAAGCACTGCGGAAGTAGGTAAGTGCACATTGAAGGGCCATCAGCAGATGTGGAGAGTTGGACTTTCCAATGAGGGAGCAGGACGGGAAGATGGCGGGGAAAGCAGGAAGATGGTGGGGAAGGCGGGAAAGTGCAGAGTCCGTGGGGAAGGTAAGAATGTGATGAGTTTGTGGGGAAGGTGGAAACATGGAAGGCCTGTGGTGAGGGTGGGAAGACGACGGATCTATGGAGAAGGTGGGAAAATGAGGAAGGCGGGAAAGTGAAGAGTCTGTGGGAAAGGCGGGAAGGGAACAGGTGTGTGGGGAAGGCGGAAGGTCTGTGGGGAAGGTGGAAAGATGGAGGGTCTGTGGGGAAAGCAGGGACATGGAGAAGAAGGGAAAGTGGAGAGTCTGTGGGAAAGGCGGGAAGGGAACAGGTGTGTGGGGAAGGTGGAAGGTGGGAAAGTGGACGGTCTGAGGGGAAGATGATGGGGCTGAGGGGAAGGTGGAGGGTCTTTGAGGGAGGGGATGGGGCTGTGCGGAAGGTGATGGGTCTGTGAGGAAGGGGAAGGTGGGAAAGTGGAGGGTCTGAGGGGAAGATGATGGGTCTGAGGGGAAGGTGGAGGGTCTTTGAGGGAGGTGATGGGTCTGTGCGGAAGGTGATGGGTCTGTGGGGAAGGTGATGGGTCTGTGAGGAAGGTGAAGGTGGGAAAGTGGAGGGTCTGTGGGGAAGGTGACGGGTATGTGAGGAAGGTGATGTGTCTGTGAGAAGGTGATGGCTCTGTGAGGAAGGTGATGGCTCTGTGGGGGTGGCAGGAAGACGGGAGAGTGGCGGCTCTGTGGGCAGCAGGGGAAGGTGAAGGTCCCCAAGCAGAGCGGCCGCCATCCCCTCAGCCGAGCAGCCGCCATGCCGGCCGAGCCGAAGTGGCCGCCGGCCGCCACTAGAGGCTGCTCCACACCTCATTAAACAAACACAAACAGCAATTAACGCGCGAGGTCCCGGACGGCGAGGCTTTGACCTCCCGCTTCCCGCACACCAGAAAGATGCGGGACATCTCCAGGGTCTGATCCCCGCAAGGAGTTTGTGATGTACAAAGGAGGAGCGGGTGTTCTCCTCAGCAATCCCCGGTGGCTTTGCCCGGCAGAGTCCTGCACTAAACGCGTCTCCACAGGTCCCGTTGCCCACTCACGGGGAGGTTTGCAGAGGTTTTATTGGTGAGGAGAGTTCCTTTGTCTGGCAGGAACAGCCACATGTGGTGTTGGTCAGGTAGCACCCCAGAAATTCATTCCCTTTTGGGAAAAAACCAACAAACAGCCCAGGGGTGACACTCAGGTAGCAGCAGCGCAAGTGCCGCACTCACCGTGCCAGGCTCAGCATCATCAGCCTTGGATGTTCCTGTAACTTGCACCAAAAATGCAGTGGTTGTTATTAATCTTGGTGCTGCTGCTCTCACAAAACAATGCACAACTTCATCCAAGCGTGCTGCTGTCGCTGTCTGCCTGGCACCTCGGGCTGCTGCTGCCCGGGAAGGTTTTATAGGCGCTGCATCTGCAGTAAGTAAATATCAGCATTTTCCTTCCTCCTCTCCCCCAAAGCTCAGGCTCTATTTCCGTTCTCCTCACCACCTTCTTTCGCCACCAACTTCATCTTATTAGTTTGCAAAATTATACCCTTGCTGTAAACCTGGAATTCTGAACTGAGGAAAGCCCGTAGCAGCAGCACTCATATTTTAGTTTTGTATTTTTCACCAGTGATGTTGGTCCAGGGTTGGTTTTATTATTTTTTTAAACACTTCTCTGGAAGGAAAAACCTGGAAAGCCCTATCTGTTTCCTGGAAAAGCCAGTCTCTGTCTGTCAGTATCTGCCATGCCATGAACACTGATTTAAAAACAGCTACAGCAATGCACAGACCAGGCTAGAGAAGGGATTTCTCTCACTCTAATTCCCATATTCAGTGGCCCACAGTATTTCTTGTTTAGCCCCAGTGTATGGGAAGGCAAGAAACAAACATGAAATAAACAAGAAATAAACATGAAGGAAGTGAGGAAGTGATTGTATCCTCTTTTCACACCCTGTTTTTTCTTTTTCTTTTTTTTTTAATGTGGTCCTCAGCAGGTGCAGGAGTTGGACTTGGCAATGCTTGTGTGTCCCTTCCAGCTCGGGATATTGTGGAATATTCCCCTTGTCTTCCTTTTCTCTTGCCCGGAAAACTCTCCTGTAGCATTTACTTGTTTTATAGCTTTTTATGGAACATGCAACTCTGGCATTTCATTGCTGCTCCATAATCAATGTTAATTCTCCTTTTATGATTTTAAAAATCTACAAGCTCTACTCTTCCAAACTCTGTAAAATGCCACTAGTGTATCTTGGGATGATTCTGTTTTGTCTACAGATCCCTTGCTATTGTAAGTCTCTGTGTTTCACTGGTACAGTTACCAGAAAATGGATTAAAAATTAAACTAACATGTTGCTTTGTTTATTTGTTTTTAATGAAAGCTGTTTTGCAATTAGCTCTTTATTTGATGAAAGATTGCCTCTGAATTAATTGTGTGTTTTTGCCCAGTCTATGATTCTTTCTCTGAGATAACTGGATCAAGTTTTGATTGTGTTGTGACCCACATAAACTTCATGGTAACCCATACTTGGTTCTCTTTCCTAAAACCAGAGCAGCACATGGACATGTGCCTGTAAATTAAATTAAAAGCACAACAGTTGTGTAGAGTTATTTGATCCCAGCATGTCTCACTTTTTCAGGAGAATTTTTATCCCCTGCTCTAGCTGCCATTCCTCTTCGGGTTACGTGCTGGGTGAACATTGCAGGCTTTGGCAGAGGCAAGATGCTGCTCACCAACTGTGTGTGCTGCTTGTTGAGATCCCTAATGATGTGTGTGTGCTGGAGAATCTCTGCTTTGGGCTGTCTCAGTTTGGAAACTCCCACATCCACTTTTTAAACGCTGTTCCACCTTGTTTTGCAGTGCTGTGCCAGGCTTCAGACCGTTCCTCTTCTGGCCTTCTCCATGTTCATTTCCATCGTGGGCTCCTTCCTCCCCATGCATCTTTGAAGAGGTGAGAACAACTCCTGAGGCATGGCTGATCCCAGCTTTGCCCCAAACACTCCTCACTACCAGAGGTCACTATGAGTTTGTGACCAGAGCCCTGCTCTTGATGTCCTCCCTGTGGCCCTGGTGTGGCCACTGTTACCAGGGTCACAGTGCTGTCTTGGGGACCATCGTTTGTTTTTAGCCTTTCCCAGCTGCTCTGCAGGTAGGACTCACAGCCTGTCCATCTCTGCTGGGAGAGCTCAGACAAATCGCTGCAGAGGTTTGAAGAGCTGCACTAAGCAGAGATGAATCTGGCCCAGAGTGTCTCTGGGATGTTCCTTTGGCAATTCCTAGCAGGTTTTGTCCCAGTCCCTCGTGCAGTGCCTTTGCCGTGTCCCTCTCCGCGCTCTGTGGTGACGCAGCGAGGGCGTTTTGCAGAGACAATGTCTGCCTGTGCATCCCTGCCTCTGAGGAGACCATCCCTAGAACTCCTCTTTGGCCCGTGTTTCGTATTGCTCCATGTGAATCATAGGATGTGATGAGATCTGCTGCCTGGGATCTGCAATGAATTGTTTGCCTTCTCAGGCAGCCTCACGCTTGTCCGTCGCCTTCCCCTTTGCACGCACACGGCCGTGCTTGCGCTCATGCAGGCACGCGGGGCCGCGCCGTGCGGCAAATTGCTTATACACATGTAAGCAAATATCTTCTCAAATCATCTCTTATCGCCAAGTGGGGTGTGGTGCTTGTTGTTCAAGGGGTTGAGGTTGCCTTTCAATCTGCCAGGGCCAGCCTGACACCAAAAATAAACAGCATAAGCCTGGAACGGTTGTCACAAGGGGCAGAGAGAACTTGTCAGGCAGGAGTGTGTGAGCCGGCAAGATGATAATGTGGCATGACACTTCTGAAATGAGACACCGGTTGCCATGGTGAGGAGTCAGGAGGGACTATCTCTCCAGAGGCTGAAATAAAACATGCTTTAAATGATGTTTGATTAGAATTTAGATCATGTAACTGAGTGGCTGGACCCTTTTTTTTTTCTCCCCTTCCTTTTTTTTCCCCTCCCTTTACTTGTTGTCGTTGTCTGTGGCTGCTGGCAGAGTTCACTTTGGGAAGAAAGGGCTCCAGGGTTCCGAGCAGCCCCAGCTGTAACCCCCCTCGCTCCACCACTTCCAGCGTGCTGAGAGGTTACTTAGTTCCATGCCCAGTCAATTATACTCCTTGCTAACTCTGCTTGCATTTTCCACTTGAGTCCATCATAGTTTAAACCAGTTAAAAATGATTCCCTCTGTTCTGAAAAACAGTTAATCAATAACACCCTGAGAATATTTCTTGCCTTCGTTTTCTTTCCCTGACCAGTCTGCTCAGGGTATCCATCACCTTGTTAATATATATTAAAAATGCAGCCCAGGAAGGATCATACACAATATCCTTCTCGGACTTTTCATATTAAAGGTGGATGTGAATGTGTGAATATGTGACAGTCTGAGTGGTAAAAGGAACCTGAAGCACAAGGGACTGAGAGAATAATGCAAAACAATTGTCCTTGTGCTCTTGTAAATGGAATAGGATGTTTAAAAGCAATTTTGGTTTTGTTTGCAGTTTGAATGCAGCACAAACCCAAACGTATTTTTCATGTCTCTCCCAGCAGAAATGGACAATGAAAGAGCTGGTTCTGGCTATAGAGCTTTCTTCCTCTGTGGTGCCTTTTGGTTTATCACAGTCTTGGAGTGGGTATCCAATGTCTGGATAAATCTGCTGGAAAACAATAGACAGCCAATTCCAGTGCCTGGATGAGGACAAAAGTGCTCATCAAAGAAGGACAAATGCATGGAGTTCTGCTAATTCTAAGATCACCTGAGGGCAAGTTTAGCTCGTGCTGACGCACACACAGCACCAGGGCTTTGCCAGGTGTCATCTGCAATTGGTTGTGAGTGGAAGGTGCTAAAATGCAAGGGATATTTTTTGTGTGGGTGCTGGAGTGAGCTGAGTTGGATGAGTCACTGTTGAGTGCACGTTGGAGAAGTCAATGCAGAGCAGGTGTTATTGGCAATTTTTGACTAAAAGGCAGAAAGTCGATTGTGGAGACTCCACTACAGCCTACATGGTGTGGAGACACTTTGTGGAGACAATCTGCACAATAGCAAAATTGCCAATGCCAATGACGACACTGACACACACACACACATTCCAAATGAGCTTCCCCTTTAGCAGCACGTTTCAATTGTGCCCATTTGCTTTGGTATTGAAACAGTTACACCAGGCCACTGAACATGTGATTATGTTTTTCTCACCTATTAAAATCCCTATAAGAGCCCATGCTGATTAGAGATCCTATTGTGTGTGTTTAGGGGGGAAAAAAGGCTCTGTAGTGGCTATGCATGAGACAGAGAGTGTTCTAGGAGCCAGAGCATGGCCTGTAATTTATGAGAGACAAAGAGGTACATTAGATATTGTTAGAATACATAATAATCCCCTGGCAATAATTTATTTGGCTTGCAAGGTTAGGATCTCCATAATTCTTGGTTGCACTCTAATGAAGACTGCTGATGCTGATTATATATTTTTGTGTACATTAGAGATACCTGGGAATATATGGATACTGCTCTTGCCTCCTGCTACCTCACTACTCACAGAGCTGCCAGTGGGACTACATTGTGTGGTCCATTTGTCTAAATAGTCCAGGCAAGTGCATCAGCAGTATTGGCTTCTTGTCAGTGGTTCTCTGAAACTTTGGGCCATAAAATGATCCTCTGCAGATTTCACCTGCTTTTCTCACACTGTTAGGTCACCCCTGGCTCCAGGGTGACACAAACATCATCAGGAATCAGGGGTTTCAACAGGACATGCTGTCCCTCTGCAAATACAGACAAATCAGACTGATGTTCCCCTGGAAATTTTAAACTGGGAACTCAAACCTGATTAATTTGTTGGTGGGATGGGGTGGGGTGCTGAGAGAAAAGAGTGGAGGAAATGGAAAATTCAAAACTTTCCTCCCTCTGCAAGAACTCAGTGACTTTTCATAAAAATTTCGCTCTGAAATCAGTTTATGATTCACCAGTAAGGTCATTTCCAAGTGATTTATTACCATCTGACAGTCCACTCCAGGATTTTTGGTGACACTACATGGGTCTTTTGAGCTTTATGTTCAAATTTAATGGTGGTCACTGCAGCCAGATGGATGAAAAATACCCATTTCTTCACCACGGTTTCTTGTACTGGCCTCAGGGATTAGAAAAGTAGGTCTTTTATTTAGTTACACTGTCAGCAGCAATTTGTATGTGAGTTCAATTGCTTGGTTTGGAGTTCAAATATTCCAGTCTGAATACAGCTGTGTGGGCTCATAAAGCACCCTGAAATCTGCTCTGCCCCTGCCCCACGTCAGCACAGGGGATTGTGGTGGTCACTGCTGGGTGTAAACACAGAGGATGAGAGGGAAGGAAAGCCAGGGAAAAAATAAATCTGTTTTGATGGAACAACAGGGAGAAATGGGAATGCATGGGTGAGAACCTTGCTGAGGGCAGCACGGACCTTCCATGCCTGGGTGTGTTCTGTTCAAATCCTCCTTAAGAATCATGGTGAGGAAGGGGTTAAAACTGCTTAACTATAGGGCTTTTTGGTGCATATTAATTAGGCATTGCTCTATTTTATCACTGTAGTGCACTTTGTACAGCAGTCTTAAAAACGCTCTGAGTAACGTTTGCTATGCTTCCTGCAACCTAATCTGCCAAATAATTTGGGTTATCCATGCCACGGAATTGACTTAACACTGGCGTAGAAATGAGCCCTGGAGTGCTGGAAGATCCCAGAGCTGCTGATTAGGGGTGTCTGATAAGAGCACAGGCCTATAATGATTTTATACAATGTTTTCCTGTGATGGTTCTCCTGGCTTTGAAGGCAGTCAGCATTTTGATCATGGAGATGCACATTTGATCCTCACCAGCCATTGGAGAAGCCACTCTGGGCAGGCTGTGCTTTGCAAGGCTCCAATATTAACAGCAGATCCTTGTAGCAGAGCTGTGTCTGTGGTCTGGAGTCAGGCAAGGTCACTCACCATGGTAGTGACAGTAAAGACCTAAAAGTTGTTTTTTCCCCCTTCCTGATTTCCCAGGTGGTGCACGGCACTGTGGCTTCTCTGCAGTTGGGTGAGGTTTGTCTGTCCAATCCCCCTCCAGATTTCCATCTCCTGTTTCAAGGCATTTTTAGTGAATCTGCAGCAAATGTTGGTAGCGTGTCTATTTGAGAGTGCCTGATTTTTCATACAGCTGGCTGGAATTTACCCTACCTGCTGAAGCTCAATGCATCCAGTCAGCTTCTGTGGTACAAGGCTCCACAGGATAATTAGGAATCAGCAGAGAGGAAGTGATCTGGAAATTATTATATACCTTCTTGAAGGACTTTCTATGCAAGGAGATTTTTTTTTTCCTTGAACAGAGCATTAAAATCTATGAGATTCTTCCACAGGGAATTTTCCAAGTTTTCTTTTTCCACACTCTTGTCTTCCTTTCCTTTGGCCAAAGCACATACCATAACATTTGCATGTGTTGTTGGAGCACACAGCTCTTCTGATCCCACATCAGGTGTCAAATCTTTAATATGTTTTCCTACATGTTTGACTAATCAATGCAGAACATCATCATGAAAGATAATTTTACCCTCTGGCACTTCAGGGACAGGATAATGAGGCCCGGTGTTTTCCATTTTTTATTCTTCCACAAGAATCTACATTTTTTAGTCCCAGCTAATTGATTTAAGTTCATGGAGGAAGGTTTTTTTCCCTTTTGCTCCCAGTATCTTGGATATTAATGGATTCTAGTGAGCTAGCAGAGCTGTGTGATCAGTGTGTTTAGAGATTCAATACACTGTCATTCTGACCTTTCAGAAGCCAAGGGAAAAACATCAGGCCCAGCATGTTGATCCCACATGAACACCGAAATCTCAGGCAGCTTGGAGCTGCTTGAGCTGCCTAGAGAGAGGAGTTTTCTCCAGGAAGGGAGGTTTGCTCTCAAATCGTTTGCCAAACAGGAGGGAAGTTTTTCTCACAGTGCAGTGAGAACTGGGAGATTTCAGGCAGAGCTGGAAGGCAGCGGGGTGGAAAGAGAAACTTTCAGAAGAGCTGGGGCAGCTGGCATTGCCCTGGAGAGCGTGGGCAGGGAGCATGGCATGGCAGGGTGAGGGATAACCATGGAGCTCCTGCTCCCCTGGCTCCTGCAGGGAATCATTATCCCCTCCTTTCAGCAGGCTGTGGAGTCTTTTTTGACAAAAAGCTGCAATGATCATCTGTGGAGCTGAAGGAAAGGGACACAGCCCTCTCCAGCAGGAGCTGGAGTCTGTTCATCTCAGCAAAAATATTTCTTAGTCTAAATATCCTTCCCAGAGACAATGGGAACTGTTTTGTTTACTGATATGACTGATCAAACATTTCCCAGCCACTCATATTGTCCCTGTTGGCCATGGATCCACTAAATCTACTGAATGAGATCCAAAAAGGAGTATATGCCTGCTGCACCATGTACCTGAGGCTCTAAAAAGTGTGAGCTACATGTGTTTTTATGAATAATCCATATATTTCTTCAGTATTTTACTACCATTAACTAGAGTTATTCTTGTATTATTATTTTTTTTTAGGGATGGCAGCAGCTTATGACAGATTTGTTTAGGGTTAGCCCTATACATAAATTAAGTGGCAGATAAAATTTAATTTTTCTTATAAGAAAAGCCTATAGCTCCTTAAATTGCTCATTTAACATCACTGAAAAGTAATACTCCACTTTAGAATGGACATGGTATTAACTTTAAAAGGCCTATTTAAAGTGACGGTTGTCAGTGAGTGAAAGCCAGATATGGTAATTTCCAGTTACAAATCAGAGTGAGGAAACTGGAGAATGGACAACCTTGTTAACACAAGCGCGACGGAGGAAGCACCGGGGTCAGAGTGCCAGCACGGAGAGGAATAAAGACACAGCACCAAAAATATGTCCTATAATTAGGGCAGCTGTAAGAGTCAAGGTTGAAGATTCTTCACCATGACACGTCTGATATAGAAAAAGTGATAGCCAAGAGTAATCACTTACAGGCACTGAGCCTTAAAGGAGCAGCTCTGCGCTACCCTGGCTGGGGCAGGCCAGCCTGCGAGACAAAGAACGGGGGGCACGGGGTGACTCTGAGGCTGGGAGTGGGGAAGGGGGTGGGGAGGAGCTGGAAATTTCAAGGGTCAACACTCAAAGGAACCAAAAATAGAAAAAATTGCTCACTTGGCGGAGATGTTTCTGATCACGGTGTGGAACAGTGGTGACTCAGAGCAGGGTGGGCTGTGTTGTGCTGGGGAGGGTATTCTGGGTTCAGATCCGAGTGGATGGGCACAAAATTACTTCTGGGGGGCACTGGGGGAGGAAGGTGACAGGAGGAGCCTGGAACAGTGTGTTTGTAAATGGAGGGACTCGGGTATGCTGGGCAGTGGGAGAGCAGAGCTGGGGAAGGGACAGTTTGGTGGGCAGACAGCCACTCAGGGGGCACAGAGAGGAGCCAGGCTCCGAGCAGGCAGGGCACACATTTCCTTGGAGGTGCAGGGATGCTTCCTCTAGCTCAGGCTTCCCCAGGGCTGGGTGCTGATGGAGAGAGGGGCACAGCTCATGGGGGATTGCTCCAGACTCCCAGGTCAGGCTGCAGAGATCTGCCCCTTCCTTTGGGCAGGCAGTGAATTGGGAGCTGGAGCCAGCGTGCAGCACACTCCACACTTCCTGTGGGAATCTTCATGGACACAGGGTGTGGACACTGGAGAGGAGCAGGGAGCTTCCTCAGCATCCTGGCTGAGGGAAGCTGGTGTGACCTGACCTCTGGGGATTTGGGGAATGCTCTCTTGTCCTGGCTGCAATGCTCAGAGGAACATCCCTGACAGCTGGATCAGAGCAGAGCAGGGAACAAAGGGACATTTCCATTAGTGAAGAATATCTCTGTATTCCAGTTTTCAGGGGATCCCTTGGGATCTGTGGAAACCTTTCAGGCTTTCTGCCTCATCCATGACCCCCTTTGGCAACGGGTGTGTAAAAGCCCCAGGAGGCTGTCACAGGAGAAGCCTTCTCCTCTCTGCTGCCTTCTGCTGCATTTCCCTGGGGAACAATCCAGCTCAGGCAGTTAATGTGGAGTGACATGGGCACATGCTTTTCCTCCTCAGTCCCCACCTCCTCCATGGGATCCACTTGAAAGGATAAAGGAGATTCCAGCTGAACTAAGTCCCTTATCCAAACACTCTCTCTACATTAAAGGGTGTTCCACAAGAACAGCTGTAATGTAACATAACCCTCCTCCAACTGAGCTCCCTGTCCTTCACTGGGGAGCTGGGGCAGACCCTGGGGGTCTCTGGGAGCCAGGCAGGGTTCACTCCCCAGCCCCACATTTCTGAATAGCCCACACCAGCTCCTGAGACCAGCCTGCTCCTCACCCAGCCTGGATCCCTCCTCTCAGTATTTAAAGGCTGGTAAGTAACAACGATGAGCCCTGAAGAGAAGGACTCTGACCTTGCTTTAGGCTACTGCCTCCCACTGCTAGCCCAGATCTGGTTACCTGATATCCACTTTCCCTGCCAGCTCCTAGAGCCAAACCTTTCTTCAAGGGCAGGAGGATCAGCCTGCCCCTGTGGACACCTCCTCCAGCATCCATCCTCTGATTTGCAGTGAGCTCAGCACGGGGTTCAGAGGCTGAAGGAAAGAAGAGCATTTCCTCCACACAAAAAATCCTGGGAACAGAGTCACTGTGACACTGGATGCAGTTTCTTGGCAGATCAAAGGCCAGGAGTCCTTCAGCCCCTTTGTCAGCCAGTTTATTTTGCCTTTGTCTTTGTCAACCTGTACTTGGGGATGCTAATTCGATTTTCCATTGAGAGGTGCGGATATCTATATTATTTTCCTAAAACTCCAGAGAATATTATAAATTTCTTTTTATTGCTTCCAGCCATGTTATTTAAAGTAATTAACCTTAATTTATAAATTTTTATATCAAACTGCCTTTTAACTTTTAGAACTGGCAGGAGAAGTCCATTTCCCAGGGCTCCTAATAGTTCTCCATTTAATCAAAATTCATCCATCAGATTCCAGTGTTAAATCATCTTTTAATTGGGAGTTACATTCTGGTTAATAGTTTTATAATTCGCCGCCTCTAATAGTTTTTACCACAGGGATCTACTCCATTTTTTCTCACTCTATTATTCCTGGTGTACAGCAGGGACATTTTAAAAACGTTCACTTCCCCTGCCTGTTCTTTGTGATCTCATTAATTCTTGATAGCAAGTTCCCTTTCTCCTCATTACTGGAGCATAACTACCTTTATCACTAGGTGAAACCTTGTTTGTTTCTACAAGTGCTGTCCAATTTTTTTTTTCCTCCTCTTAAATAAAATAACAATCTGCAATTTATTTCAGAAAACAATCTTCTGTGCGCTGCTTATGGTCATGGTGCTTGACACTGCAGAGATTTCAGAGTGGAGATTTTTGGGGCAAGAACTTGCTCTAACTTTGTGTTTGCAGTGTTTCTCCCAGCAAGGCCCTGACTGGGGGTTTCATGGAGATAATTCCAATTAAAAATATAAACTGCTAGTACTAGTGGCATGAGAAAACCAAGGAATTGATTGACAGGAATGGCAGATCTTTTTGGAGGGCATCATTCCATGTGACCCTCATGCCCTTTGCCTGCTCTCACCTTCTCCTGCAAGAGAGGAGCAGGATTGGGCCTCAGCACCTCCACACCAGGGGCTGCTTTTGCTCCAGGTGAGCTCCACAGTGGAATTGTCAGCCAGGGCCTCGCTGCTGCAGCTCTGAGCAGTCAGGGCACTGTTACATTAGCTTGGGATCCTCCCCAAGCCATAAAAACTGCCCAAGGAGAAGTAAATAACCTTGTATATGAGGCAGTAAAGCCAAGCTTGTTGTTTTTTTAAAAAATGCCTAGAATTAGTGTAAAATTAAATTTGAAACCTTAATCCTCCAAGGGCTGATTCTCAATTTGCAGATCCACAAAACCTCTGCAAATTACCCCACCAATCCTACTGACAGTCTTATAGGAATATGTTATATTGACTACCCAAAGTCAGGCTCTGCAAAGGAGAGCACATTGTAAAGTGCCATAGGAGAGAGTGAGGAAAAACAATCTCCAAAGGTTTATATCTTAGTCCCTTGAACAGTCCCATAGAATCATTTCATATATAACTTTCTGCAAGAAAAATAGGATGGACAAGTGTAAACAGAATTATTATACAATTACAGTGGTCCTTGCAATAACTATAACACTGTCCACTGTAATTTTTATGTCTCCATAAACTACCAGCACTGCAGGATTCCTGTAGCCCTTCTCTCACCCCACGTGGCAATGTAATAACTTTTCCTAGTTAAAGTATGCATCAGTGCAGTAATTTGATATGACAATGATTACAAAATACTCCAGCAGTTTTAATTGACTAGTGTTGAGATCATATCACCAGCAACAGACAAGATCTTATCTCGTGTATGACTTCCATCCCGCCTGACTGGGACAATATTTATGTTAATAAGGATCGCAGGCATTAGCCAAGTATTAAGTCCTCAGCTGTGCTAACTACATTTAGATGCAAACAATAATTTCACAGGCTGCTGGCCACCCTTTCCTATGTGTGTAGTGGTCGTAAATAAATAAGTATTTGGGGTTTTTGCATGGTACAAAATCTACCAAAAGAGTTTTTCTGCCTGGAACCCAGATTTCAGGATTCCTTGGCAGAAATAGGACTGTAATTCAGCAGTTAAGAAGTCGCCAAAGCTTGATACTGTATCTGAAGAAATTACCATAAAAATCCGAGGCAGTATTGTGCCTCCTGTATGCAGAGCAGGCAGACTATTACCTCCTCCTTTGTTGCTGCTGCAAACATTTACTTGGAGAGACCTTATTGTCAATGAGTTTTTGACAGAGGTCAAAGTATTTCTGAGTGAAACTGAAAGAGGTCTGGGACTTATATCAGACAGCTGACAGCATCAACAATAGTGTGTTTACTCATCCTGCATGCTGGAAAAATTAATTAAAAGTGTTTGTGAGATGTTTCTGAGCTGGCAGAAGCCTCGCATGCTTTTGGTAATGAGGATGCTGCTCTTGTCTGTGGGTGGAGGAAGCCTTGTGGAGGGGCTGGAGCACAAGAAGGAGGGCTGAAGGAGCTGGGGCTGTCCAGCCTGGAGAAAAGGAGATCTTAGGAGGCCCTTTTAGCTCTTTGCAGCTTCCTGAAAGGAGGTTGTGATGAGGGGGCTCGGTCTCTCGTCCCACAGAGGAGAGAGGATGACAGGAAATGGCTGAACTTGCGCAGGAGAGGCTTAGATTGGGTATCAGGAGAAAGATTGTCGTGGAAGGGATTGTAGAGCTTTGGAACAGAGTGCCCAGGGAAGTGTTCAAGAAACCTGTGGATGTGTCTGGGTTTTTCTGTCAGTCAAGCCAGGTAACTGAAGCACCTCACAGACTCATCCCCTAATTTCAGATAAATTCAGATAAATCCCAGCAGTGATGCAAATAATGATTGGTTGGACATTAAAACCAGTGCCTTTGGTTTTGTGAATATATATACACACACACTGTTAATATTTGGCCACTTAAAATATTCATCAAGTATTTTCATTCTGTTGCTCTTCACGAATGCAATTTTAAATGCATTTCTCTTGAATCAGCCCAGTCTCCCCTTTATGAATCCTTTTCTCTGTCCTGTGGGCATCTCTATCCCTGCCCTAATGTTCCACTGTACAAGAACCAAGCTGCTCATAACCCTAATCATACACAAACAGATGATTCATTACTGAAGTGGGTGAAAGAAGGCATTAAATACTGGCATGAAGGAGAAAAGATAAACTGGTACCAGAAGGTTCATCTCTGTCAGCTAAAATGTTTGGGAATACCACAGAAATAAACCCAGGGTTATAAACATTACCCTGGATTAGGAACCTGGAAGGAAATCCAGGAGAATGAACTTCTGTGCTCTGTTCTGGACAGGGGTCTGCCTGTGAGTGTCCCGCTGAGGGACAGGGCTGATCCCTGCAGGAACATCCTGGGTGCAGCTGTGAAGGATTTGGGCTCAGTGTTACGCTGTTGGTAACTGTGGGCATTCACAGCCATGGAATAACTCAGGAATTACTGAGAGCTAAAAAACCCAGATTGTGGGCTCTTTTGGACTGCAGTGTGGATGTCAGGGATCTTCATCTCTTGGCATTTCCCATCAAGTATGAAGATTAAGGACTTCTTTTTGTTTTTTAAGGCAAAAGGCAGTTGAATTCAGTGGACTTCAGGAGCTTGGACTTGAGGAGAGGATCAGGTCTTGTAAAACTCCTGACTAAACAAGAAAAAGAGGGAAGCAACCTGCAGAGAAGAACCGCCCTGCTGTAGAAGGACATCAGTGATTTGGAAGGTGATAAATACAGCCCTGTTTACCACACTGATCCCAGATATGAACTAGGACACAACATCAGACCACTACAACTTGTTCTTTGGTGCACCTGCCCAAACCCTGGGGATGGGTCTTTGAGCAGAGGCCAGGGCCTGGCTGGGCAGCAGGGAGGGGTCAGGCAAATCTGCCCCCACTCGCTGCCATGGGACCCCCAGTTGTGGGTGATTACCCAGGAAATAAAAGAGGAGCTAGGAGGGCCCAGCCCTTCCTCTCCAGCAGAATGAGGGGTGCTTGTGCCAGGCTGCTGCAGTATGACCTGCTTGGTGTGTGCTTTGGAAAGCTGCTGCCTTGGCTCCCACGTGTGGTTCATCTCCCAGGAAAGGTAAGGCATTCTTGCTTTCTTCTCTGGGGCTGGGGTGTGGGTGAGGTGGGTCAGGACGTGGCTGTACCAATGTGATGTTCCTGCATCCAGAGCAGGCTATGTTTGGCTTCTTGTGTTTCTGCCTGGTAAAAAGTGAAGGGTTTTTATGGCTGTGACGGTTTGTTCCTCCTCCTCTGGCCTCTGGAAATGTGCCTGGATGTGTGCCCTCTGCAGCAGAGTGCTCTCTGTGTCTGGGCCAGCTCTAGGGTAGGAGCCAGAGTCTCCTCTGGAGAAGAGGAACAAGGTGGAGTTTCCAGATAGAAAACCTCTGACTTCAAAATAAATCCGTGGAAGGAGATTTGATTCCCTTTTATCACTCAGGTGGTTTCTGTGGAAGCAGTGCTTCCCTGGAGCCCATGTCGCAGAGCCCGTGAAATAACAGTCCCTGAGGCACAAATGAGCTGTCCCTGGAGAGGCAGGGAAGCGGGCAGTTGGGAAAACAGCATCCTCTGAGCATCCTCTCTCCCTGCCGATGGCGTGTTCAGCTACGTGCTGTGATGTAAGGCAGCCCTAAATTACAAGCAAACAAACACAACCCCCTGTCGTTCCTCATCTCTCTGCTGTGTGGGCAGAAACTCATCTGGTGGCCTGGAACAAAGTGCCTGGGTGGATGGGAGCCGGGGAGGCGGCTCGAGCCGCTCCTCCCGCGGAGATGCCGCAATTTAGTGAGTCATTAAGAAATAATACGGGGTGTATCGCTCTCTCTTGTTCTCTCCACACACAGTCAAACAGAAAATATGCAATATAATCTCATGCATTTATTTGGGGTGAGGGATAATGGCCCTCAGAATTAAACACCAGCTGTCTTTGAAGGAAGAAAACACTCGGGCCGCCCTCTGTCCCCCGGCTGACTGCTGTACTTTATTCCAAAGAGTGAAGGGGGGAACCCTTACTGAACTAATTTAGTTAAAATTTACACTCCTTGATTTTGTGCCTCTTCTTTTTCCCTCTTCTAGTTTTGTAGCTATGATGCAGTATTGATCCAAAGATCTATAGGATCATACCATGGCTCCAGGTGGGTGGCAGAATTGAGGCTAGGCTTCATTTCCATCTGAATGGTGCAGAAAATAATTCCACTTTCCAGCTTTTATTGCTCAGAACATTGCATTTCTCTCATTGCAGTGTATGGGAATTAGCTCTGGAGGAAAGAAATGATTTTTTTTTTTTTTTTTGCTCCCCCCTTGATGTAGAGTGGAGCAGAAGGATTCAGGAAGAAGTAATGTAAGAAAGCAGACAGCAAGCTCATTGCTGTTTGAATTAGGTGCAGCTGGATTGCTCTAACGAAATGGGACTGCTCATCCGGGGTTCAAGTGGTGTTTCTGCACAGGGATGGTCTCCAGACTGCAGATGCCTTGTCTGGCTGGGACAGCCCCCTGCAGGCCTGAGAAATGCAGGGAGAGCAGAGCAGGCAGCAGCTCATCTTTGTTCCAGGTGTGGGTGTGAGGGGATACACGAGGAGATCTGGTGCTTTTCTATCCCAGCCTGCTGCAAAGGCTGAAATGGTGACCCAGCCTGGACTGGCAGTGTTGCCACAGTTCACTGAGTTTGCTGTGTGAATTTAGTAAATCAGAAGGAACTTCCCTGCCAGAGAAGCAGGCTGCCACCTGTTCATCACTGTGGCCACCTTAGACTCATGCCTCTGGTATTGCATCCTGCTGGAAGAGTTTCCCACTGTTGTTTCCTGCTAGAGGGGGAGGAAGGAGAAGTTCAGTAATGTGCCCAGGAAATACTGCTGTCTGTGCATCCAGGAAAGGAAAGCCTTTCAGAATGCAGTGCATACTCTAACAAACACAGCTCAGAAAGTGTCATCAGCATGCTATGACTGCTTTCAGAAGCACAGGTCCTGGGAACTCCTTGTCAGTGCCAGTGTCTCAGGCAGGAGTCAATGGGAAGGAAAAAACAATCTACAAGGGTTTAGGATAATTTATGAAGGTTCCTGTAAGGCTGTAGCCAGCAAGATGCTAAATGTTTCTCACAGCACAGAGGTGCTCTCAGGAGAATACCTGTCCTCATGAAGCATTTACCTCTATCACGGAATAGATGCTGCTGCTGCCTGGTGTCACTTTAGTCATGGCACTTCCCATGACAGCAGTGGGATTTTGCTGCCCTGCTCACCCAGCTGGTCCCACCCCTGGGGCTGACCTGGGCAGGTCTCTGAGGGTGCTGATCTCATTAGCACCCTGAGCAGTGCCTGCTTGGCTCAGGGCTTGGAAATGTGCTCAGGCCACAGGATTTGTGCTTTCTGTCAATGACAAGTGGAGCAAATATTGACAGTGCTCTCTGAGACTCCAGTTACTCTTGCTCTTGTTAATTCAGGGCAAAATTTATCCTCGTGCCACAGGCCTGTGTTAGTCTGTGCTATTGAAACAACTGGACTGCCTGCTCCCATTTTTTGCTGTGTGGATAATTTGGGGAATAAGGGAAAGAAAACTAAGGGTGTGTTTGGTCATCTGTGGAGCTTTTTAAACTTTTTTTAACCCCATGCTCTTCTTTCTTATTTCTCAACCTCATGTTGGATCACTCATGTTCAAACATGGATGCATTCTGTTAAAGTTACTTCAAGTTTAACAGGGAGAGGGGGAGATGGAAATACTGAGAACAAAACAGTAATTTTCCTCTTGAAGCTGGTGAACTTCTGGGTGATGCCCTGGACATCTATTGCTTTTAAAGACTCCTAGATTTAAAGAACGGAAAAAACCTGTAAAAAACAGACATGGAAAAAACCTGGATTAAACTGTCACTCATTCACAATCTATCCAGGAAACTCATCCATGCCCCTACAGGTAGCTAGTTATCCCATCAGGAATTTCATATTCTTGTCTGAATCCTGGAACACAAATTGCTCCAGCGCTATGGGTCTGCCTTGATTAGGGTCTGCTGACACAGATGTCCCCAGCATGTGTTCCTAAAAAGCCTGCTCAAATAACTGCTTCTTTCCCCAAAGGGATCAAAGGTTGAGATGGTCTTTCCAGAGCTTTAGCCAGGCTGTGCAAAGCATCTGCAAAGTTTAATCCCTTAACCTTTCCTTCCCTCCCTCCCTTGTCTATTTTTTTTAAGGATGGTATAAATGGAGTTTAAGGGTTTATATTTTTTTCTTTATAAAAACAGCTATTACTTGTGAAGAACCCCTGGAAAAGAAAGTGTAGCCTTGCTTTTTAGCCAAGAGACAGGTTTTGGCTATTCTGTCAAGGATAAAGCCCAGAATGCCTCTGTACACTTGTGCAAATATCTAATGTTGACATCTTTTGCCAGCTGCTGTTGTGGCTTCTTTTTCCTTGATGAACCAAATCCTCTCGTGATGTGGCCTCTGAGCGCCATTATAATTAAAAGAATTAAAATTCAATTTGAGCTATTGTCGTTACACAATGCAAAGTTCAACACCACTGAAGGTTGATTTTATTGATTCTGTATTGGGCACTCCATGGAAATCAGTTACCTTGACACAAACATGCTATTGGCAGTAGAAGGCACAAATGGTCCAGCTCCTGCCCTTGCTCACTCTAATTTTACTGTTAACAGCACCTTTCACAGTTGAAGCAGCATTTCTATCTTAAAACATGTTATTTCAAGATCACTTTGGTCCTGGAATTATCCCCAGCCTAAATAGCAATATAAGATTTGCAGTCTTGGCCGAAAAATATATGTATGAGAGTTAAATGCTACAAAGCTTGCTAAAATTGTGGCTGTCAGTGGCAGCAAGGAACCTGTTCTTCCTGAAAGAAAACACATGGTTGCCTTTTCCCCCCCCCTTGCACTCCTACTGTTCTGGCCTGCATCTATCTATTTTCTTTATTTATTTTAAACCCCAGACACAAAGTTTATCTGAATTTCCCCAAATCTGTTTCACTAAGAAACAACCAACTGTCGCCATCAGCTGTCTCACTGTTCAACACAATTATTTCCAAGAGGCTGGATATTGACTCGAGCTGAGCTCTTGTGAGTGTGAGATGCTCTGAGGCACTGATGAGAATTGTTGCTGCTCTCTGGAACTGCTCCTCTGAGCGGAGCAGCTGCAGCTCCTGCTCGATGCAGTAACGGCTCCCTCCACCACCACAGGGGCTGGCCACTGGGAAGGTTCAAGCTGTTGTGCTAGGGGTGTGAGGGAACTTTTCTGGAAGGCAGGGAGGCGCTTGGACAACAAAACATGGAAAAGGTTGATCTTTGGAGGCATCTTTTCTGGTCTTTATCTCAGTGGTTTCAGTTTGGATCAGAAAATAAACACTGCTTTTCCCTGGAGTGCCTCTGTGCACCAGAGCTGTTGTGGTATAGTTAAATGATAATAATGATTGAACAGAGCTGGGAGAGGATTCCTGGACAGCTCCCTTGCCTCTGTCCCCCTGTCCATGCACTGGATCTGGAGTCAAGGAGCAGCTTGTAAGGCTGAACCCCTGCATGAGAGGGAGCAGAAGCTGTGGTTTGTGTGTGCCTGAGCTTTCTCTTCCAATGTGTCCTGTTACACTGGTTTCCAGCCCCGGAGTCTCGCGCATTGTCCAGTGTGTGATGACACCTAAACATCCAGAGTTTGTCCTTCCTTTGCGAGAAAACCTGGCTGGGAGCTGCCCCTGTGGAAAAGGCAAGGGCTGGACGGCAGAGGCGCTGGTGCTGGACGCTGTAAATGTGGTCCAGGCTCTGCAGGCACACCTGGGGATGCTGCCCGGGCTGAGACTGCGGCTGCTGCGATGGCGCTGAGCCAGGGATGGGGCAGGGACACCCCAGCCTGGGGCTGTTAGCGCCGCGTTCAGCACATCCCGAGCTGCGGCCGCTTCGGGGGAGGAAAAAGCTGCTTGGGAAGGAAAAGTGTTGCTGGTTGTTTTGACAGAAGTCGCAAACTGCCTGGGAAGACCTTGTCTGCACATTCTGTGACTGCTGCTCAGCTTATTGCTACCTCATTAGCAAGGAGTCACCTAATTAGCGAGGCAAGCTGTTAATTATGTGTGTACTGCGTTAGCTTTAAAAATGCTTTTAGATGCTAAATATTTTAGTGATAAAGAGTTGCCGCTAAATTGTTTTCTTTCTGTATGGATTTCTTTCCTCTGTCAAAATGAAACAAATCTTGCACTGCTGTAACCACCACAGATTGGGGGAAACCAACTGGATTTCTTTTGGTGGAGTTGGCACTAATGAACAGAAATAATTTTTAAAAATAAGATAAAATGGCAAAGACTTGGTAAGGTTAATAACATAGTGGAACCCCCCTGTGTCCAATCAGTCTTGATAAGAGAACAAAAGCTACATGTTTGCTAAAATAACTTTAAAAACAAATAACATTGACTTTCCACACCTAGTGGAGACCAAATTTTCACTTGCCTGCATGCCTGCTCTCCCGGCATGCTCGGACCTGTCACCGTTCCGGCTCTCCCCAGGACAGTGTGACTTTGATTTTTGACTGCTGAGCAATCTTTTTCATCAGATGGAGCTGGATTGCAAGGTGGAAATTAGGTGTCCCTGCATCTTCCCACTCCTCCAGCTCACATGAAAATTTTGTGTTGAGGACATGGATCCACTTCCTACCGGCCCCGCCGCGTGAGGCTTTGATTAGCAATTATTTCTGAGATATTAAAAAACACAATAGATGTTGCAGGGCTCTGGATTTTCAATTAGGATTAAGGGAAAGGAAGGACTGTGGTCACAGCTCGATAGCTGTTTGTCCATGTCAGAATGTGAATTATTGGCACTGCCTTATGATCCTGTGTGCATGTGTGCCCATGTACCAACACTTTGGTGTGTTACCTGTGTCTCTTTGCATTGATTGGTGAATTCTGACTTTTACTCTTTTTTGGGGAGTGGGAGATGGAATAAACTAAGGCAGACAGCACAGAGTGCTTTGTTCTTGATCTCTCAGCACTGTGTCTTTACCCTTACCCTGCTCCTCCTCTCTATATGTGAGCTGGGATAGTAAAACTTTCAATTTAGCTTTAGAGAGGAATGAAACCACTTCAGCCATTACTGAAAAAACTCAGATGGGACCTCTGACCTGCAGGACTATTACATCTTTTGGCTGATGCCTTGCAGATGCATTGCAAATGTGCCACAATGGCAGCATCCTGGTGACAGGGCTTTAAATAGTGCATTTCCCAAAAGGTGCTGGAACTGGATTCTTGAAAAAGTTCTTAGGAGCACATTCTGGAGCTGAGCTAATCCAGAATACTGAAACATTGCACAGCTGAAGATGTACATTGCCTTTAGCTGACAAATGACTGAGAATTAGAAATAGAAACCAACACCTGGAAGTACAGCAGTGAGGAATGAGAAGTGCAGAGGAGTCTCAGAGGAGGTGCACAGCTTTTAGGGGACAGGGCAGGAAACCCACTTGGTGCAGCATCTGGCACTGGGGGGCTCCCAGAGCTCTCCTGAAACAGGCACGTGTGACCTGTTCTTCAGACCCAGATAAAGCACTGTGGGGTGGTATCTTTAAAGTAAGTGTCCACTCTAATATTTCAAAAGGACTTTTGGGTAAGGAAAAATAAACCTACATGTGCAGTTTGTCTTGGGGTGAAGCTAGAGGCGAAGAAGAAATATTTGGGGCTTCTACCACTGATTGCACTATGGGTTTAAATTCTTATTTGATAGTCAATAAAGACAAATTACACTCAAAAATAGGCTCTGTAGAGGAGTGAGCTGGCAGTTTGCAGAAGGCGGTGTGCGGGATCTTAACGTGCAGTCGCTTGTAAAGGCTCGGGAAAAAAATTTTCAACTGCACATTATCTGAGTGAGCTTCCATATTTTACCATGACACCGACTCCGAGACTCATTTCCCTGGGTTAAGTAGTGTGGGGTGAAGTATCTGCCTCCGTGCCTCTCCCGATCCATCTGCTGCAGGATCCTGGGCATTTAACCTGCAGCGCCTGCTGATGTATGACCAAATCAGAGAAAAGAGGCCGCGTGTTTAACCCTCTCCCTTTGTAGCTGCACTTAATGAATGTCACACAGGCCCACTATAGAAATGATGGAACATCCATTCTGGCAGCAGGAACAGAGCCCACCGTGCAATGATATGGTGAAATATGCTGAAAATATTCACAGGAGCCCGGGAACATAAACCCATGATTATTTTTTTCCCTTAAATTTCAATATTTTAGCCAGTTTCTCCCCCCCACATAGTAAAAGTGCAGTTCTAAACAACATCTACTTTTTTTTTGAGGAGCAGAGAACTCTATTTTCTTTTTAATGTGGCTGTACCAAAATTGCTAACTTATGCTAACCAAAATGTAATTATGTTGTCCATGCAGGTCATTTTGTCTTTCTGAAAAATGTCTTATAAGTAAGATTGCAGGTCTTAATGACTACATCCAGTAATTCCTGGGTTAAATTCAGAGGTGATAAAAGTAGGGCTATGCCTTTTCTAGCAGAATTCTTCATCTGCAGGTGTGCTATCTGCTGGTCTAGTTATTGCCCCCTCACTCATGGGGAGTTTCAGGTGGATTTAAAGGAAATTCACTCCTTGCTGAGAAGTTTTTGTTCAGCATCTTGGAGGCAGCATGAGTGAGTGAACAGGAGGAGTTTGTAGCTGCAAAGCTCCTCTTGCCATGAACTGGAAGAGTTTCATCCTCATTCCCTGCATGCATCTTTTCCCCCTGAACTATCATTTTCACCTTTTCTCAATACCATCTACATTTTGCTTCTTCTCACCTCCAAAACTTGCACCAGATCTCTTTCTTTTGGGCTTCATTCAGGGAGAGAAAAGAGAGTGAAAGTTGTTCATTGTATGACTGTACAAAACCTCCTTCAATCAGTTTCCCTAAATCACCATCTTTCACCAGCCTGACTTAAAAATAAATAAATCAGTTTTGTTGCTTCAGAAGGAGAATATAAATTTGAAAAGCTGGTGGCTAATTGCTTCTGTTAGACTCAGTTTCATGCTGGCAGCAAACACCTGTCAACTGCTCTGTCAGAGACTCCTGTAATTGTCTGCATGTCCCTGTTAGAGGATGCTGTGCTCCAGGGAGGCTTTTTCAGGGAATTGCTCCCCAAATAAGAACAGCAGCACCCTTGGGTGCCTCAGAGTGCTTTGCTAGTTGATGTACTCTCAGTTTACAAAGCCTGTGTTCACATTGGAGCAGGGAGACCAGGAGAAGCTTGGATCTCAACCTTTGCTTTTCCAAGATAATCAGCAAACAGTGCATGTGTGTGTGTGAACACGAGGTATGTAAATAAATGGAGGCAATACTATCTCTGGGACCTTCATTTCACCCAAGCTATTGAATCATCTCATCATAACTGCTTGTTATTAACCAAGTGGCATAATTCCAACTTAAACTTCCCCTTTGTTTACTAGAGACTTGCTGAGGAGCTTGTGCTGAATACTTAATTTTCAACCTTCCAACTGCATGTATTCATAGAAGGACCAAGCGGTGTTTAACTCAAAGATCTAGAGCTGGGTGTGAAACTCAGGTTAATTCTTAAAAGAAAGTTTCAGGTCTGTGTTTTAACAGAGAAAAAAATCCTGTGAATACCATTGTCAGAGGGAAGGGAGGTGATGCTTTGCATGCGCTGTCCTCATAGAATGTTATGTGCACTCCTTCCTCCAGCCAGGCCCAAAACTGAGCACTTCTCATGTGATGACCAGAGGCTAAAAGTGTGAGTGAGGGCCTTGTCTGCTCAGGCCACGAGCCTGATTTCTGGTCAGCAGCTCACCTGAAAGGGAGATTATTCTCTGAATATTTCTCACACATTGCTCCCCTCTCTTGCCTAATGTCCACAATAAAGCAGGGTGATTCTGCTATAGGAAAAACCCCAATAATTGACTTTATTGACTGGCACAGTGGAGGGAGCTGTGCTGGAGCTCCTGGTGCTCGTGTTGGGTCATGGTGACTCCAAACACATCCTCTTCCTTGCAGCTTCTGCTAGAGCTCAGAAGATGTGAAAGCAATTAATCATACATGCTGCTGTACATCTTAATATTTAAAATTAGGGTGGAAAGGTGGCTGTGCCTTGGAGGCTGAAGGACTGTGCTTGGAAAAGCATCAACAGCTTCGTGAAGCAGAGTGAGGGCAGGGGAGCTCCTCATGGAGCAGGGCTGTTAAAATTTCTTTATGGAAATGAGAAAAGGGTAGTAAAGGCACCTCAATAAATTAATTTAGATGTTTAAGTGATGCTGCTAATCCTTTCTGTAAACAGGGCTTTAACAACAAGCTCTACCTGCGCTTTCTGTTTCCAAATGCTCCTCCCCGGTGGAGAGCCACCAAGCTGATTAACACATGAAATGAAGCAGAACCCGCTCTGTCCCTGCGCATTGCTGCTTCCTCCTGGAGCAGGAGCAGCCTCCCCGTTCCCAGCAGCGCCATCCCTCACCCTCCGAGCCCAGAACATCCCTATTTTCTGTGCCTCGTGCCATGGG
>NW_005054368.1:1575599-1577882 GCF_000277835.1 Geospiza fortis | reverse complement strand
CCTTGATCTTCCGAAAAGGATTTTTCTTTGAAAGTCTGTAACTTTCGGGGTCCCTCACGCTGCGTGTCCCTGTGTCCCTGCGGAGTTTTTGTCCCACCCTCCCGTGGCACGGCTCGGTGACACGCAGAGCCCGCTCGCACGGGCAGCCTTGACAGAACGGGTGCCCCAAGATAAATAGGCACCTTCTGCACGGAGCTGAAAATCGAACGGTCCCCGTGCTCATCTGGAGCTGAATAGATTGTCACAGAGCCTGGGGACAAGGGCAGGGCGCGGGGGGAGCGGGCAGCGCTGCTGGGTGAGCGCTGCAGGCAGCAAAGCCCGGCCCGGCTGGGCTGGGCTGGGCTGGGGAGTTTAAAGGAAATTCACTCCTTGCTGAGAAGTTTTTGTTCAGCATCTTGGAGGCAGCATGAGTGAGTGAACAGGAGGAGTTTGTAGCTGCAAAGCTCCTCTTGCCATGAACTGGAAGAGTTTCATCCTCATTCCCTGCATGCATCTTTTCCCCCTGAACTATCATTTTCACCTTTTCTCAATACCATCTACATTTTGCTTCTTCTCACCTCCAAAACTTGCACCAGATCTCTTTCTTTTGGGCTTCATTCAGGGAGAGAAAAGAGAGTGAAAGTTGTTCATTGTATGACTGTACAAAACCTCCTTCAATCAGTTTCCCTAAATCACCATCTTTCACCAGCCTGACTTAAAAATAAATAAATCAGTTTTGTTGCTTCAGAAGGAGAATATAAATTTGAAAAGCTGGTGGCTAATTGCTTCTGTTAGACTCAGTTTCATGCTGGCAGCAAACACCTGTCAACTGCTCTGTCAGAGACTCCTGTAATTGTCTGCATGTCCCTGTTAGAGGATGCTGTGCTCCAGGGAGGCTTTTTCAGGGAATTGCTCCCCAAATAAGAACAGCAGCACCCTTGGGTGCCTCAGAGTGCTTTGCTAGTTGATGTACTCTCAGTTTACAAAGCCTGTGTTCACATTGGAGCAGGGAGACCAGGAGAAGCTTGGATCTCAACCTTTGCTTTTCCAAGATAATCAGCAAACAGTGCATGTGTGTGTGTGAACACGAGGTATGTAAATAAATGGAGGCAATACTATCTCTGGGACCTTCATTTCACCCAAGCTATTGAATCATCTCATCATAACTGCTTGTTATTAACCAAGTGGCATAATTCCAACTTAAACTTCCCCTTTGTTTACTAGAGACTTGCTGAGGAGCTTGTGCTGAATACTTAATTTTCAACCTTCCAACTGCATGTATTCATAGAAGGACCAAGCGGTGTTTAACTCAAAGATCTAGAGCTGGGTGTGAAACTCAGGTTAATCCTTAAAAGAAAGTTTCAGGTCTGTGTTTTAACAGAGAAAAAAATCCTGTGAATACCATTGTCAGAGGGAAGGGAGGTGATGCTTTGCATGCGCTGTCCTCATAGAATGTTATGTGCACTCCTTCCTCCAGCCAGGCCCAAAACTGAGCACTTCTCATGTGATGACCAGAGGCTAAAAGTGTGAGTGAGGGCCTTGTCTGCTCAGGCCACGAGCCTGATTTCTGGTCAGCAGCTCACCTGAAAGGGAGATTATTCTCTGAATATTTCTCACACATTGCTCCCCTCTCTTGCCTAATGTCCACAATAAAGCAGGGTGATTCTGCTATAGGAAAAACCCCAATAATTGACTTTATTGACTGGCACAGTGGAGGGAGCTGTGCTGGAGCTCCTGGTGCTCGTGTTGGGTCATGGTGACTCCAAACACATCCTCTTCCTTGCAGCTTCTGCTAGAGCTCAGAAGATGTGAAAGCAATTAATCATACATGCTGCTGTACATCTTAATATTTAAAATTAGGGTGGAAAGGTGGCTGTGCCTTGGAGGCTGAAGGACTGTGCTTGGAAAAGCATCAACAGCTTCGTGAAGCAGAGTGAGGGCAGGGGAGCTCCTCATGGAGCAGGGCTGTTAAAATTTCTTTATGGAAATGAGAAAAGGGTAGTAAAGGCACCTCAATAAATTAATTTAGATGTTTAAGTGATGCTGCTAATCCTTTCTGTAAACAGGGCTTTAACAACAAGCTCTACCTGCGCTTTCTGTTTCCAAATGCTCCTCCCCGGTGGAGAGCCACCAAGCTGATTAACACATGAAATGAAGCAGAACCCGCTCTGTCCCTGCGCATTGCTGCTTCATACTGGCGCAGGAGCAGCCTCCCCGTTCCCAGCAGCGCCATCCCTCACCCTCCGAGCCCAGAACATCCCTATTTTCTGTGCCTCGTGCCATGGGACTGAGAACAGCCGCGAC
>NW_005054368.1:1558024-1575564 GCF_000277835.1 Geospiza fortis | reverse complement strand
CCTTGATCTTCCGAAAAGGATTTTTCTTTGAAAGTCTGTAACTTTCGGGGTCCCTCACGCTGCGTGTCCCTGTGTCCCTGCGGAGTTTTTGTCCCACCCTCCCGTGGCACGGCTCGGTGACACGCAGAGCCCGCTCGCACGGGCAGCCTTGACAGAACGGGTGCCCCAAGATAAATAGGCACCTTCTGCACGGAGCTGAAAATCGAACGGTCCCCGTGCTCATCTGGAGCTGAATAGATTGTCACAGAGCCTGGGGACAAGGGCAGGGCGCGGGGGGAGCGGGCAGCGCTGCTGGGTGAGCGCTGCAGGCAGGCAAGCCCCGCGGGCCCGGCTGGGCTGGGCTGGGCTGGGGAGCTGAGCCGAGCCCCGCTGAGCCCGGCTCAGCAGCCCGGGCTCTGCTCCCGGCATCTGGGGCAGGGCTGGAGCACAGGGGGGACCCCGGGGGCCGGGGGAGGGAGAGGAGCGCATATAAATCATTATTGGCGAACATCTCAGCTCTTGAGCCAGGCTGTCGCTTGCTGCTGCTCGTGGTGCAGCCCAGACATAAATCATAATTCCCCTACAATAGATCCTTTTGCAGCCGCCATCAGGAAAAGTGTGTTGGTTTTATCGATTTTTTGACACCAGGGCCCTGGCAACGGCCGCTCTGAATCATTATGAAATGAAACTGATTAGGAATTCATGGAATACTAAATAAACTTTACGAGCCCGTTGTAAGTTTTTTGATGCATGGGGAGCGGAAAATGAAAACTAATGATATAAAAATTACACAGCGTGCTGAGTATTATTATACTGCTATTGATTTGTTTCAAACTGTACATCAAAATCGAAGTGTGCTGGGTGTGCTTGGCTGCAAGGCTGATGCTCAAAAGCTTTTGAGGTTTGTTGTTTGGTTTTTTTTTTTTTAATGCTGGCCCCAGCATTTTTTGCCAGTTGGAGAAGGCTGTGCCACTGCAGGATTGCTGAGTGCTCTCTGCACCTGCCTGTCCTCCTGCAACCACCCTCTGCATGGTGATCACGGATTTTATTCTGCCATTTGCATGGGGATTCTCCCGAGACAAAAATATATTGACGAGGATTTTAGCCTAAGTGGATAACTCCCCACACACACACTTCTGCTCCAGGGAATTTTACTTCTGTTCCTTAATAGCCAACGTTGTGAGGGAAGCCCAAGACACTTGACAAACATTTATGCAAAACTGCACAAAGGGATCATTTGTTCTGCCACTAACTGCAGCCACCTCGGGAGTGAAGGGGAACAGCTGGTTATAATGCTGCCCATCGCTTTGGGTCAAGAACAGATAACTTGCCATTTTTTAAACTTTTCTTTCTACAAATAGACAATTTGTAACATGATCGTAATAGCCTTGTCCAGACTTAAAATCAATGGAAATAATGAGTGGAATCGGGGTGATCTATTTGCTTCCTATTTACTATTTTTGACAGCAGAATTTAGCAAAATTAAGTAAGAAAAGAAGGTAAAAAGGCTGGGATTGTTTCAAGTGTCACAGTGAGACAAAGTGCTGAATAAGAGCAGGGGGTGTGGTTAGATGTAGTGCTACTGGTGTCATTGCTTGTTTTTGTTGGATTAAAAAGGATCCTCAGCTTTGCAGATTGCCCTGCTAGCCTAGGAAAGTCCCTGTCCTGGCTGGAGCAGTGTGGCTCTGTATTGCAGAGTGCCCACTCTGGCTCTCTGCTGCAGGCAGGATGCTGGAGGGTGCTGCAGCAGCTCATATTGCTATGATTTGCTTTAGGAGAAAAACCCTGCCCTGGAGTAAATATCTTTCTTCTTCGTGGCATCCTTCTACTTGAGTTCCATGTGTTGCAGAAGAGCAGTGGGACACATGCAGCTCTGTCCAAAGCATTATTGGGGAAAGGCTTTTTTGTCATCTGAGTGCAAAAACAAGGTCACATTTAGAAATGCCTGCTGGTGTAAATGGATTTGGGAGGTGATGGGAGCAGCAGTAACAAATAAGGCTGTAACAGAGCTGAGCATGTGCAGAACCAAAGCTCCTTCCTCCTGCCAAACCAACACCAAAATAACCACTGCTGGTGGGGGCACAAACCCTGGGGTGCAAGGAGCTTCAGTGCCCTCAGCTGGGGGACAAATGCCTGAGCTGGGCAGGATGTTGCAAAGTCTGTGGCTTTGGGATTTTGGGAGTCTTGATAGCACAGCTGGAGCAGGGCTGTAGTGATATGATGGGGTTTTGGGGGAGACAGCAATCCCAGGGCTGAGAATGTTTCTGAAGACCCCTGCCAGGGCAGAAGCTGTTTCTGCAAGCAGTGACAATACTGTGATAGCTGAATGTGAGGTGCCATGGCCTCAGCTCCTGGAGCAGGTACAGGAGGGGTCTCACAGGGGTATGGCCACTGCTGTAGGATCATCTGGCAGCTGAGCTGAGCTTAATGCAAGGGACTTCTTAGGGTCAGCTCCATTTCTAGCTTCCTGTGCTGGTGATCATCTCTGGCCTAAGCACATTGCCTGTAAATGGAAATGTAATACTGGAGAGTAGGGAGAAAATCCAACAGAATCAGGAACAAGAGAGGAGAAGAAAATTTAAGCAACTAGAAATAAGCTGCTGATCCACAGAAGGCTAAGCTGTCATGTCCCTTGGTAGTCCCCTGAGATTCTGCAAGTAAACCTCCTGCAGCTCCTTCTGTGTCCCTGATAAACCTGGATGTCACTGCTCCAGGCTGCACATCCAGCACCAGCTTGGAAACTGGGATCTCCAGTTCTTCACCCCACAAACAAATCCTTCAGACCCCTTCTATTCCCAAGCACAGAGAGCTGAGCCTGCAGGGTGTTAGTGGTGAATTTTGTTCTGCTTTGGCTAGGGAAGATGTGCCCGCAGCCATTGTGGTGTTGTCCATGCCACTCTGCTGTGCTTCTCAGATGTGGGCTGCAGACAAAGAAGCTGTTAGCTTCAAATTCCCTGGAAAACAAATCTGGGGTGTAAATCTGAGCAGCCCTATATTTTTGGAAAACAAACCCCTTATTTCCAACAAGTAATGTCACTTCAAGAGTGAGCTCCTGCTTCTGGCCCACGTCTGAATAGCCTAGGAATTACAAATATATCACATTGTGTGTGAATATAGTGTGTATTGAAGGGGAACAGCTTTAGTGTTTCCCACCAGGGCTGTGTTTAACTGTGTCCCAGACCTTGTGCAGATCCTGGGGTAGCTCAAGGAACTCCTGCTCTCAATTCCCATCCTCCCAAGGATGGCAGCCTGGTCCCAGCTTGCCAGAGGCTCCCATAAATTCTTTGGCAGCTGTGGGCTCGTTGCCACAATCCACGGGCATCGGGGTGTTTTGTGTGATGCAGGCAGGGGATGATCTGAGCTGGAGGCAGTTCTGCGTTCCCATGATTGCAGGGCCTGCTCTCAGCGCCTCGTCAGCGCGGGCGCTGGGGACTTTTCCAAGATATGTATATTGAATTTAGATTTGTGCTCTTAGTACCTTCACTCATTCATTCAGAGCCATATTGACTACATAAATTGAGTGTTACAAGTAAGAGAGAGTTTAGCCATTATTTTCTCAGTGATTTGATTTAATGGCCTGGCTGTTTTGGCCATTACTTCTGGCTTTTCATTTGCATGGATTCTTGGCTCTGCTGATTAGCATGTTTTTTTATATTTGCCATTTAATTTTTTTTCCCCTTTTGAAAAGCTGAGTGTTTCATAATTAAATAAATTCCTGCATCTGTTTTGTGTCTTCATACAAACACACATAGAAATGACTATATGCATGTTATATATATATATTTTCCCCCCATCTCTGCTGATTATACAGAGTTAAATGCAGCTGTCTGTGTGAAAGGAATATTGTGTACAGTGTGTGGAGTGATATACAGGTCACTATATTACTGATGAATAAAAGTTTCCTCCTAAGGCAGCTGCTGCAGATTACTTAGTGCTTGACATGGCGTGTCTTTGTGTCACTGTTACCGGGTGAAATTAAATCAGAACAGGAAAATATTAATTTAAAGTAGGGGATAGAGGCCGCTCACTTCCAATTACTCTCTACCCTGTCAGCTTTATATGGGCGCAAACAAGGAAGGAGGCTGGATTAATTGCTTTGGACTCTGCCCCACTACAGGCCCAATTATAGAAACATATTGGCTCCCAGCACTATTATATACACTGCTGTGCAGGAAATTGTGTGAAATTTTAACGGATTTCAGACGTAATAATAGAGAACACGATTCAGGACAGCATTAGCAGGCTGGGTGGAATCTTTACGGATGGGTTAAGGTTAAGCTGTTTGGGGGTCCTTTGTGTATTAAAGGATCATCTGGTTAACCCATGTACTGGGAGCTTTTGATACTGGCCTAGGAGCAAACAGAATAAAAACATTCATCCTCTGACAACAAGGAGCTAAATCCTCAGTTGGAATGAGGGCAGGAACATGCAGTGTGAGGCTGGGGATGCAGGGCTGAGGAAGAGCCTTGCATGGCATTAAACACGCTGGTGTTGGGAGGTGCTCTTCAGAAACCACCCCTGGCTGGTGGCAGCTTGGTGTGAGAGCCACCTGCAGAGCCTGGGGCAGAACAAGCAGGGTGATCACCACTGACATCTGAAACGGCCATGGGATGATTGTTTTGGTTGTAGGAGTAGTACTCCGTTCAATATTTTAGTTAGAATTTGTTCAGGCTTTTTGTTCCTTTCACTGGGAATCCCATCTGCTGTTTCACTCCTTTTTCTATGTTCAAGCCCATGTGTTGTAAACACCTGGCAATTTGTGTGCCAGATCAAGGGACTTACTCCAGAGCCAGAGTGACTCTCAGGACTCCTGAATGTCCTGTCAAAGTCTCTGTATGTGTGTGCAGTCTTGAACAACCACTGTGGGCTGGTGGCTTTCTAAGATGTTTGAGGTATTAGAAGTGAGGAATTAAAGAATTTCTGTTGACTCTCTGCTTCCTGCCCAGACAAAAGTGCTGAAGTTGTTGAGTAGATGCACCTTTGATCTCCTGCCCACCAAAAGTGTTGTGGATTTGGTTTCACAAGAGCCCTGCTCTGCAGAGTGAGAGCAAACTGTGAGTTTAGCAAGTGTCTACCACACCTCCTTGTCAGCCCCAGAAGAGGCTCTGCAGCCTTTGACTTTGTGATCTCTCAAACCGCGACTCTGACACCTCTCAGCATTTCCTCTTCCTTGCTTGGGATATTTCAGTGACAACTGAAGATTTTGGGGGGATGTTAGAGGAGGGCCAGCTGGTTGGGATCATTACTGAGGTAAAGCTGGGTTTAGCTGCACTTGTTTTCAGCTGGTTTAACTGGGTGAGGTTGTACTGACTCTAGAAAGCCTTGAGGTTGAAAACACAGAGCCCTGAAGAACATGAACTGTGACTTCAACCATTCCTGCCTCTTGAAGTACCCAGAGAGGGACCTTTAGGGGATCCCAAAAGCATTAGAAATGGAAATCTGTCTTAAGAAACAATATCCAACAGCAAGTGTGATGGGACTGGGGAGCTCTGTGCCCTGGGTGGGAGCACTGTGTGAGCGAGGCTCCCTTGGCTCCCTCCTCAGCCTGGCTTGCACATCAGTGGCACTCTGTGCCTGTGAATGGGCTGCAATAAAAGTGTTACAATAGAGCTGCTGATTTAGGGTGGCAGGGGAAATGCATAAAGAGCTGTCTGGAGGATCCAGGGTGGTAGAAGGAAAGTAAATTCTGACCAGAAGTGGTTATTGAATGGCAGATTCTTTGCTGTTTTGTCTGAGGAAGGTCCATTTCGTTCCTGGATGATTATTTGGAGGGAAGCTGCATCTCCAGCTCAAGTCTTAGCCTCCCCTGCTTCTGGTCCCTGCTCAGAGAGCCAGCAGGACCTGCAGGAGCCTCAAAGTGTCACTTTTATATTTGCAGTTTGTGCTGGTTTTTAACCAGGAGGGGTGAAGGACTGAATTTATGACGTCTGGTTTGGGAAATCTATTTTTGTTCCCTGTAACTGATTGTCTTGTAACCATGCCTGTTATGAGTGGGGAGTGTTGAATGCAGAGCCATGTATAAATATAAATCTCAGGAGACACGTGTGGAATCTTATCACCAGCAGGGGACACTGAAAGTTCTTTTGGCACTGAAGGCACTCTGGTATGGTGGCCTGGGGAAGAGGGGGATGCAGGGTCCAGCTTAGCCTGAGGGTTCCTTCTCTTTGGAAGAGCAGGGGGATGCTGGAGGCACCAATGCCAGCAGACTGCAGAGAGTGCCACGGGCAGCTCCTGCTGCTGCCATGGGCTGTCCCAACCTCACAGCTGGTGTTGACATTAAAACCGTTGGTATTGACCCAAAATCCTGTGGTATTGAGCCAGTCTGAGAGAGCTGTGGAGAGTTTTAGGTGATATTTCCAGCAGATCAGTGGTTCCATCAGGACATGGGCTTTAATCTGCTGGGAGAGCTTCCCTTGCTGCTGGAGCAGGGGGGTCTGAGAGCTTTCCACCCCCAGGGCAGGCACCTCTGCCCTTCTGCCTCGAGGGGCTGAAGTGGTACCAATGCAGGGCCCTGGAGCTCTTGGAGCGTGCCTCTGGAAATGAAAACCAGGGAGAAAAAGTGCAGGTGGCTGCTGTGGGATGGGGCAGGGAATCACAGCAAAGAGTCACCACAGCATGGCTGTTGGGCAGAGCTGTCTTCTGTTCCCTGGGGTCCCTGGGAGCCTGAGACACACTCTTGCCCTTAAGTGGGAGCCACTTTGCTGCTTACAGTAATTTTTGGCTCCTTTAATTTTTTTTTCCTAGAAGCTTGTCAGTATTGGTTGATTTTGGGGGAAAAAATTGGCGTGTTGCCTCTTAAGCACATGAGATGGATTTACCACTGATCTTCTGAACAGAAAGGCTCTGGAACAGCACAGAGAGGGTTAATACTCTGCTTTGTTGGTTCTGACTAGGGCCCATGGTTTTACTGCAGCAGTAAAGTCACTTTCCTTTTATGTTTAAAAGCCAGCAAGGAAAAATTGCAATTACAAAGACAACTAAAATCTTCACTGGTACTCAACAAGGTAATCAGTTCAATTGATTTTTTTTTCCCTAGCCAGAAAAGTATTTAAAGTTAAATTCTATCTGTGATTTTTATATGGAAAAAAAAAAATCTGTCCTCTGAAATGCTTCCTGGTTTTAAAAATGCTCTATTTTATTTGCCCTATAAATGCAAACTTATAAAATGCGATAAGGGATCTTTCTCTTCTCCCTGCACAGACAAGACCCGAGCGAGCTCCCTGCTATCCCTGCATGGCTGCCAATTGCACAGACAGATATCACTCCATTAGTCATTAGCATCTAAATCATCCCACTTCTCATTCAGGTTTACTGGGCTGTGATGGCTACTGGATTCATAGGACACCTGAGCCAGGTCTTTTGTACAAGGTCTCCTGGAGCAATTGATTGTAAAAAGACAGCAGGAGAGCAAACCACTGCTTTCTGTGCCCTTTTGAGCAGGGAGGATGGGCTGTGCTGCCATGTGTTTTCTCTATGAATTATTAAAGTTTTTTCGTCTTGAAATATTGTAGGAGGATTCAGTTTGTGTTGTGCATAGCAGTGCACGCCCCAGTGCAAAAAAACTGTGAGGATTTTTGGAAAAAAAAGGTAAAGAACCCACTTAATTTTCAAGTGTGATACAATAGGAGCATCTCTTCCCTCTCTTGCTGGAGTGGAAGGGGGGTGGGGATAAAGGAGCTCCATGGCAGAGCAGCTCCATTAGAGGTCTGCTCTTGGACCATTTTAATTAAAATTGTAGTTAATATTGTAGTTAAACTTGTTCGTTGTAGAAGCCAAGTCTTATTTACATGGACCAGGCTTCAGAATCTGATGTGTGAGTATGGCTTTAAAATTACTGGGGAATTCCCTGGGGTTTGACAGCCAAGCACTCTGGAGCATGTGGGCCAGGCTGTACCTGAGCTGCCCTGTGGGTTTTGTGATCCTTGTAGCTTCGTTTAGGGCTCAGAAAGTGCCTTTCATGTTGAGGGCTTACAAAAACCCAACCACCAAACAAAAAACCCCAACCACTTAAGTCCTTGGAGTTTTCTAGAGCAGGGAGAGAAGCAAGTGAAAGAGGAAAGCAGTCTGTGACCCAGCACTTGCTGTGGAGGGGCTGGGGAGAATCCATGAGGAGAGAAAGGAATGCCCAGCACATGTTCATTTTTACTTGATGTCTTCAGAGGAAGTGGCTGACTTTGCATGAATGTGCTTGTTTGGGGGTTAACCCTTCCAGCATCCCTGTGCCTACAAACATTTCATTACCAGCAAGCCCCCATAAATTCCTGGCAGTGGTATCCTTCCCAAGCCCTCGGGCTACAGGGATCTTTAGTCACTTTGGATTGGACTGGATTTGAAAATAGGTCCCTAAGGTGAATGGCCAATACATCAAACCAGTAAATCATGTTTTATACCAACTCCTAATAATGAATGAAGTGCCATTTCATACAATACCTAAGTTAGGATTTTATTGATTAACTCTCATCTTGGTGTTCCACCCAAATCTAAGATATATTGCCTGCTGTAATTTTTACATTAGCTGTCAAATTCATCTTGTCTTCCCAGGGTTATGATGTGTACGGAGCAGACAATAAAAACCATCACAGTTTCAGTGTTTATCTAATGAATATACACAGGCCAGAGAGATTAATAATGATTTGATGGGCAGAGCCAAGAGGCAGGAAATGCCCATGTTGGGGCTGGAGCTCAGGACCAGGATTTCAGATGAAGGTGAGGGCTGGAGGAGAAGGATGATGCTCACTTGTCTCACCCCACACCTCCCTCCTCCCCCTGCCAGGCTGTAATGGATGAGGGCAGTCTCAAGGAAGAAAAGATGATTATTTTTTTTTTGCATAACATGAAGGAGCAATGGGGAAGGGCTGCTGGTAAACACTAAACTAATCCTCTGAATAATTTGCCAAGGCAGAGCTCTGTGCTGGTGCTCGGCATCCCAACAAACCCATGCTTGCTGGCATTTCACCCTGGCATTCCCGTCCAGTGGAAAGAAATATTTTTGAGATATCCTTCCTTCTATGGTTCCTGGTTAATAACCACTCCAGGTCTCTAGCAGAGCCCTGGCAGTACTTTCCTTGTGTCCTTCCCACAATCCTACATCCTCCTCCGGGATGCTGCGCGGCCTTTGAGGCTTCCCCCGGAGGCAGAGGCGGCCGCGGTTGTGACGGGAGAGGGAGCCCTCACCGCGGCCATGGCTCCGGCCACCGCTGGGGCTGCGGCCACAGCTGGGGCTTTGCCTCGGGGCCCCGGAGAGGGAGGAATCTGAGCGCCTTTGCTGGAAGCTCGTGGGATTCCGCCCTAAATCCCTGCGAGCTTTGGTGCTGCGCCGTGTGGAACGGGGAGATCGTGGCTCTCCGGCAGAAGGGCAGGGCGGGCTGGCTCTGTGGGCCGAAGCAGCGGGCGGGAAGGGCAAAGGGTTGGAAAGGGCTGGAAAGCAGCGGGCTGGAAGGCCTGGGGAAGGGCAAAGGGCTGGAAAGGGCTGGAAAGCAGCGGGCTGAAAGGGCTGGGGAAGGGCAGAGGGCTGGAAAGCAGCGGGCTGAAAGGGCTGGGGAAGGGCAGAGGGCTGGAAAGCAGCAGGCTGGAAGGCCTGGGGAAGTGGGGGGGGGGGGGCGGGGCGCCCCGCCTGCCGCAGCCCGCCCCGGCACGGCTCGGCTGGGTCAGTACGTGCTGCTCTGCCTGGAACGGGATGAGCATTAAAGACAGCAGGGATGGGCTCAGGGGCTGCAGGGGGAGCAGAGCCCGGCCGGGGCTGAGTCAGGCTGGCCTCGGGCTCGCAGCCAGGTAGCCCCTCGCTGTTCCTGCTAGCCACGGCAGCCCCCAGCTGAGCCCTCATCGTCCTCCCGACCTAGCAATGCCTTTGGCAGTGCCATACTCGCTGTAGTTTGAATGGTGGGCTCCTCAGGACAAGGACTTTTCCCCCTGTCGCTGTTTCCCAATGGCAGCAGGGTCCTGAGTGAGGCTGTGATGTTGAGCAGGTGACTTTCCCAAGCATCCCGTGCCATTCAGTTCTCCAGCCAGGTTTGGTGCATGTCACATTTTACATCCCAACCCGTGTATTATCTGCACAAGCAGTCAGATCATAACCTGTTGAAAAATCTGTTTATTAAAGAGAGTAACGAAGCCTCAAAACAAATGTCTCCCTGCCTCCTTTCCTCCCTATCTTCCCCTTCAGTCTGTGATTGCATTTTTCCTTTCTACATCCCAGCATGAAACAGTAACACATTACAGCACAAAGCAAAACAGCACTTATCTAATCTGGGCTATAATATGGGGTAGGCCCCGAGTAGGATGCAGCCGGGGCCAGGAGGGGGCTGGCTGCCAAAGGACAATGGATCGCTGCAAATGCGGATTGAGTGAGACAATTGAACCAATTATACTATTCCGGGCACTTCAATGAGATCGCAGAGCATTTCCCGAGCTTGGGTAGGAGTAATCAGCATTCCTATTCATCTCTGCCCCATCCTGCCTGCCCTGCTCTGTGCAGAGTGCAACTCCTGCACTTGTGGCCCTCGGACAATTCCCCGGCACGCTTTGCTCCCCTCTCTCACTCTTTGTCCTGGTCACAATTTAAAAGTCACTAATTACTTTCTCCCTTCTATCTAAGCTCATGTAATCATGTTACTTGAATAAGTAATATTTCTGAGTCTCCCACTGAAATGTTTGGTCCTGTCTGGAAGCAGCTGTTTTTTCACCTCTGAAATTGCTGCATTTTGGCAGCTGCTGGAGGGAGCTGCAAGTCAAACCTGGCGCTGGTGGGCACATTGCAAAGTGCTCTGTAACACTTTGGGTGAGAGGAAGCAGAATGACCTGTGCTGTTTCTTTTTAGCACCGTTTAAGCTGTAAAACCAGCCAACCAACTCTCTTCCAAATGTTGGCTGCTGAGATTGACTGCGCTCATGAAGATAACGGGGGGAAGTATTTTTCTCTTAAGTCCACAGCTGTCCTAAATCAGCCAGGGATCCTGGAGGGCCAGGGAATGCTCAGCATCCCAGCCAGGGACATAAAGACACCAGGCAAAATGTCACTTGAAGTGTTGCCTCTTCTTCAGCAGTAACTCTGCTCCATAAATGCAATTGATCTCCTGAGAGAGGAGGGATTTCTTCAGCAAATGCAAGCTTTGTGAGGAAAAATATACGAGCTGCTGGGCTGGTGTTCCTTCTGTGTGTGCTCCACATCCAAGGCCTCGGAGTGCCACAGCAGCCGGGCGAGCTGGGGATTGCTCTGTGTGGGCTACACACTCCACAGGGAGCTGAATTCAAGTTGTGTCCAGATTTAAAATCACTTCAAGCAGTTATTGCAATGTAAACTGAGCAGTGAGGGTTTATTTTTTATTTCGTTCATGTTTTTTAGTACAATAATGTTGCTGCTGTCACATCTGGGCTGGATCACAGCTTTAAACCGAGGTGAATAGGAAGTTTTGGCTCAAGGAGGTTTAGGTCTTGCCCTGCCTGGGCTGAGCAGCAGCTGGAGCATCCTCAGCTCTAAGGACCATTCTGCAGGATGGGCTGGGGGTTGAGCATGCAATGGTAGGAGTTTTACAAGTGTCTAAAAACAGAAGCTTATAATGAAAGTGCTTCCTCAGCCATAACTATAGCATGCTGGCATAATTGGAATGCTGAGTGGTGTGCTGGGTTTAGGAAGGTAATAAGAACTGCAATCAGTATTAAATAAAATGTATCTTCCTTTAGGGGAAATAAATGTATATTAAATCAAATATTCATGAATCCGAGTTAGTCTTCATACATTACACAAACAGTTTTTCAAAAATGCAGCTATCCCTAAGGCTGGGTGTGATGTGTGTGAAGGAGAGGGATTAGCTTGGAGCTGAGGAGAGGGAAAGGGCCTGGCCTGTCACCACCTGAAGGAACAAAGCCCTCTGGGCTCCAGTGAGGTCTTGCCTGAACAGCACCTTTGAGAAAGTGCTTTAAATTGTGCAGAAGCGTTAAAAGAAGCAAAAATGCCTCTTTACAATATTTATCATCTCCAGCAAAACCTGGACATCCACATGAGCCTTCCAAGAATTGAGACCTAAACAGGGAGTGGGTTTCAGTTCACAGATATTTCAGTAAATGCTGATTCCCTGCCAAGGATTCACTTGCCTGTCCTCTGGGTGGCATTTTAGCTCCTGTGAACTTGTGTTTTCCTGCCTGCCCTAACACAGGCAGGGGGGAGGAGAACATCCTGCGGGAGAGGCACAGCAGAGCCCTCCCTTTCCAGCCAGGCTGAGCACTGTCCTGCTGCCAACACCCTGGGTTGAGGGAAAAACGTGAAAAACTCCAGCTTGACACCAGCACGGAGTGTGGATAGCACACACGTGTGAGCTGACACTGCAGGGGCTGGGGCAGCTTCCTGCTTCTCACCTGGAGGAACCCTGGTGCCAACAGGGGCTGGTGCCCTGCCCAGCTCTCAGAAAGGTGCTCCTTGTTTGTCACAAGGGGGCTCAAAGCTTCACAGCCCCGGTGCTGGTTTCAACACAGCGTGGTGCCAATTTGGCTGAAAGTGTGGGGCTTGGGGGGTTTGGTTTTCATGCCTCTCAAGTCAGGCTGTGCTGTTAGCTCACACCTCTGTGTTTAGGAGCCACGGCAGTAAAAGTTCAGGCTGGTAAAAGCAGGGACAGATCTGTAGGTGTTTCCAGGAGAGAGTTTGTTAGTTTAATCAAATTGGACTTGTCTGGAGTTGTGTCAGCAGAATTCTTCTGTGCCGTTTATGAAATGTCAGTGCTTTTATCCAACAGCTACAATCAATTTGCTGTTTGATAAAATAAGCAAACACCTCCAGGCTGCATCCTCATCCCTGCCTGTATAAACAGAGGGGCAGGGAGACACGGCCATGGATTCTGTTACCTTCCTGGGGCGAGGAGGGTTTCGTTCCTGAAGGCTTCCAAAAGAGCGGCACACAGCTGTGGAGAGAGGGCTAATTTGTGTCATTTGCTGAAACCACTGGGCTCTTCTTCCCTGCTTGGGGAATTATTGATTTTATCACTCTCCGACCTTACACATGTCACTGTCTTGTGCGTGCTGGCCTGTAGGAAGTGCTGTCTACTGACTTACAGCTGAGGAATAATTCTGTTTTATTTGTGATTACTCTCTTATTTTTGGCTCGTCAGCCATGCCCACTTGTTCTTTCTGCCAGGCTGAAATCGTCAGGGAATTGTACACAATAATACAAAGTACCCCAAGAAAGCCTCCCCCCTGCCCCACCACCCTGCCTCTGTGCTGCCACAACCCAAACACTTTTATTCATCTCTGCACATGTTAACCTGTAAAGACTCATCACTGTCCCATTGATTTCATTGTCTGGGTGTCTTCAGCAGTTTTCTTGGACCTCTGTAAGTCAGGGAGAGTGGAATATGATTGCAGATATCAATACATGAGTGTGTAACCCTGTTGAAGTGCTGTCAGGCTGGCTGAAGTGCATGGGGGGTTGCTGTGTTATTGTGCTGCTTCCTTGCCAAAAAACTCAGTCCCTGCTTGCAGAAGTGGAGGGGGGATGAGCAGAGATGCTGTTAGGGAGGAGGGTTGGTTGTAGGGAGGAAATATATGGAGCATCTACTAGAGCTTGCATGGTACATTAATTGTCTGTAGCTTTTTCCTTTCCTTCTCAAAGCAAAATTAATTATGGGGAGGTGATGTTCCTTTAATGAACATCATTTAATTTAAAAAACGGACAAGTATACTATCATTAGGTCTCTTACTTAATGTAGTGTGTTTTCTTAAGCTGAGTGTGGTTGTTGTGGCACCGTGGAGGTGAGGAGAGTCCCTTCCTGCAGGATCCAGAGCGGCTCTCAGCTGCGAGCACCGCACGAGCCGAGTCCAATCTCTGCTGCCTGTGGGGGACACTGCTTGACCGCTTATTGCATATTTGATCAGCTCATTTCTGCATCCCAGAGCCTCCCCGGGGTGTCAGGGTGATGCTGGGGTTCAGATTAATTGGCAGGGCAAGGAAGGGAAGGTGTTCTGTGCTCCCAGGCTGGAACGGTTCCCCCTTCCTCTGAAAGCACACAGAGGTGCCCTTTACAGGAGAGCTGGGGCTGGCAGCAGCTCAGGGACATAACTCACCCAGGGTGGGGCTGGGTCTGCCCCGCACTGCTGGAAATAAACTCATCTACAAACCACCTCTGCTGCTGTCCCCCTGCCAGCCTCCATCAGCTGAGCAGCACAAACACGGGTCAGGCAATGCAGGCTGCAGGGGCACCCAGCGCCACCCTGGCACAGCCGCCCCACAGTTCCCCCTTCGGCAGAGGGCACAGAAGCGAAGGGCTTAGAATGTAAAAATGGTAACAAGTCTGAGAAGTCCTGGTTTAAATCAAAAATACGAGTGGTGTGTTGGTGAATTGAGGGGAGTGGCAGCTGCTCTGGTTTTGTTGTGCCACATGGAACCATGGCTCTAAGAGGTTAATCTCAAAATTAAATAGGTGGCACCTCTTAAGGACTGGGCTCTTGTAAAATCAAATTGTCTGCTAAAGACAGATGACTTCCAACATGCTTATTAAAAAAATGATCAAAATTAGAGATTTTTTTCCTATAAGGAAAGCAGAACATGGGAAAAAATAACTTGAGGATTTTTTCTAATTGCTTCTGCTTTTAAAGATTGAATATGGTGTTTCTAGTCTGATTTGTGGCTATCAGTACTTTATAGGAAGTTTCATTCTTGATATGTGTGTTATCTCCATTTTCAAACATAGGCTTTTTATGAAAAACTAGAACTTAAATTGCAGTGGCTGAAATAGGAGCTATTCCACATAAGTTTTTAGAAAACAAAAATCAAAATACCCCTGTATGGAGTCACTGCTGGAGGTTTCTGGCAATACTTGAAGGCCAAGGAGGAGGATCTCAAACCCATTTTTAGTGTTTCTGCCATGGCTCTGAGCCTTTGCAAACCCATTCTCACTTGCTGTGTTGGAGTTTGGATAAGGCAGTTGTTGCAGTGCTGCCAAACCAAGCATCCTGATTTTCAGCTTTTTGTTTTCCTTTGGCCTCAAGTGGCTGTTTGCAAATGAGCTGTTGGTGACACCTGAGTGACTGTGCTTGAGTTAATTTTTTTTTTGTTTTGCTTTGAAGATTTTTTTGGGGGGTTAGCCTACATATGTGGTACAGGAATACCTGCTCCTTTTACTTTTATTGTCTGCAGTATCCACTGGCTGTGTGTTATTTGCTCCCACCGTTGAGGGGTTATTGCATTTGTCATCTCCTTTGCCATGAGGGGCGAGAGGCAGCGTTTGTTAATATACAGCAGAGCTGGCACTTCCACGTCTGCCAAATGATGTACTTTGGGAAGTCACCCGAGGTGAGAAGTGCCACGGGAGGGTGAAATGTTATGTGCCTGAAACAATGGCCGTGAGCAGTGATCATCTGCAGCGCTCACCTCCGCGGGGCCGGGGTTCTGCCACCCAATCTCCCGTGCTCAGATTAACTCAGGAGCATTAAACACACGCCCTGTGCTGGCTGCTTCCCCCTTATCTGCTCTCTGTCTTCTGAGCACAGAAATTCTTGCTTCTCTATACTAAAATGGGATTTATTTTTTTTTAACCTAGAGAAAAGTGTATTCCATTGTTATTACCTTCATTCCCAAGCTGTGTTTATACTCTGATAACTGCCAGCCTAGTTTCCAGCAATAGCTGCCGATAGAAAAGATTACCTCCGTATTTTGAGCATTTTATTGACTTGTTCAATAGCACTTTTCTGTTATTTGCCATGGCTGGAGGGACTGGCCATGGGGCACAAGAGGTGCCAGCAGCCCTTTTGCTGTCCCTGCACAGCACTGCTGTCTGGCTGTGCTCAGAGCTCTTGGCTGTTCCAAATTTGGGTTATTGGCAAACAACTTGCGCAAGCTGGGGCTCTTGATCCATCCCTTTGTGGAGCCTGAACTTGCCACATCATTCATGTGATGGGGGGAGTTGAGCTTTATGCACAGTTTAGGTTCATGCACAGTGAGCTCTGTGTGGTGTGGAGGTTATTGGGTTATTTGTTATTTGTGTGGAGCAGGAGCTTCCCCAGAACACCCCAGCCTGTGTAGCTGGGATTTATTTTTGTTTCTCATGCTGTCTGGAGTTTGCTTTTAGCTCTGGCTCGGGGAATACTTTGCTGACCAGGCTGCAGGAGGCTCTGCTGTGCTCTTGGCAGGGTACAGACAGAGCGAACCCCTCCGTGCATCAGCACTGTGTGTAACCGATGCTCTGCGTGTAACCCATGCTCCCAGCTCTGCCGGGCCGTGTCCTTGGCCGAGCTGGGCATGGGCACGGGGCTGTTGGGGCTGCCAGGGTGTCCCCAAGGGGGGAGAGGGCTGCTGGCAGCCTGGGCCATGCTGTGCCGTCCCCAGCGCTGCCCCTCGCCCCCTGTCCCCGGTGTGACAACATCAGAGGGCGCTCCGCCATCTCCGCTCGTTCTGCACCGCCGGCCGCCTTTGGGATGTGCCGGCACAGGGTGGAAGTTCCTGCGGAGCTCTGCCATCCTCACCCAGCGCCCCCTCCAGCCCCGTGCGTGCCGGGCACCGCTGTGTCTCGGCTTTGGGTTCAGTGGATGTGCAGCGGGGCTCCAGGCTGGGGTTTTCCCGGCGGTCTGGGGCTGTGTGTTTGCTTTCAGCCGCAGCAGTGATTGAATGTTCCCGCAGCTCCGGGCTGGCGGCGAGAGGAGCCCTCGGTGCTGCTCGGTGTCCCGCACACCCTGGCAGGAGCGCACTCACCCTGTCGGGGTGCGGGATGAGTTCGGGGTCACCCCTCGGATCCCACCCGGGCTCTGCACCCAGCCGGTCCCGAGGGGCTGCGCAGCCCCACGGACTCACCTCCGCCTCTTCCTCCCGAGCGCAGCCGCCTCTTTCAGCGCTTTTAGTTACTGGAGGAGGTTAAGTAACTCTGCTGATCCATCCTGTTGTTAAGCGAAGGTAGCAGGGTGCCAACAATTAAAGAAGTAATTGTTCAATTGGTTCTGCAATAATACTCATTGATTCTTTGTTTGAAGCGATTCGCTTTTCAATCCTCCTGCATTTAGAGATCTTGTTTCACCTATGTCAAGGCGAGTTCAGGAAACCTAATTAACTGGGTTTTGTTTTTTATAATTAGGTCCCTAAAATAATTCATAGGTGGTGTTAATAACCCCATTTAAAAATCTATTAAGCTTTTGGAAAAGTTGGACAGAATCCTCTGTGCCTGTTTTTTTTCTTCCCTCCCCTCTTCCCTCCTCCTTTTCCCCTTGGAGATGTGGTGCTTCTTCCTTTTACAGCGCACTAATTAAAAACAGTGGGATTATGGTGGGAAATAATATGCATGTGAGGTTATCATCCACAGGGCAAGAGGAGGCTGCTGCCTCCCTTCCCTCCTCGCTCGGAGGTGCTCTGTACATCTTTAGCGGGAGCTGGCAGAGTGCATTAAAGGACAGATTGCCTGAGCGCACCGCAAGGACCCCTTGGCATTTGCGAGCCCGCGAGCCGCGGCCAGAAGGGAAGCGACAGGAAGGGAAAAAGTGCGGAAAACGCCGGGCTCACCCCATCCTCCCGACAGGCAGCTCTCCTTTCGGGGGAGGCCCTCCCCGAAACTGGCTGCAGAGAGGGGTTTGGAGACATTTAAGCGTTTGTCC
>NW_005054368.1:1552070-1557654 GCF_000277835.1 Geospiza fortis | reverse complement strand
TGGCGCGTCCGGAGGCTCCACTGCCATCTGCGAGTGGGCCCGGCGCCCTCGGGCTGCTGGAGGAGGCAGGAATCATGTGCCCTTCGGGATGCCAAGGCTGTCTGACATGGATCCTGGGAGGAATTTCAAGGAAGTGCTGCCTTGTGGCTCATGCACACACATATGCCAGCTTGGAGCCTCAGAGCTGGGAATGCTTTGTTCTGCTCCCACTGACGGGGTGGTTTTACCACGTGTATAAAGATAAATACTTGTCTCAATAAGGTTGTGGAATTCCATGGAGTGGTTCACCTGCAGGGTGGTTCAGAAGGCTTTGCCCTGGAGAGTGAGCCTTGCTGTTCTCCCCGCGCAGGGGTTTGTATCAATTCCAAAAGGAAACACAGCAGGAAGATCTAGTTAAACCGGGCTTCACCTGCAAGGGGGGCTCTCTGCATCCTCAGGGAAGGTTGCAAACCCTTTTTTGCCTGGCAGAGCTGAGGTGCTGGCTGGGAAGTGCAGTGTGACCTTCTCCGTGGGCCCTGAGGCATGGCGAGCGTCCTGAGCAACCTCCAACAACCACATTTTTCCACCACATTTTCCTCCTGAAAGTCAAAATGTAAATTTTTTTATTACCCCTCCTGAATGTGACAAAGTCCTACTTAAAAATGTAAAGATTCCCATCTTCACATGCACCATAAAGGCCTTTGCATTGCACGTGAAGCCTCCAGACCGTTGATTTATTATCGAGCTACAGTGGCTGGAGCAGGAGAGCAAAGTGAAATCCACGAAAGTGGCTGATGTGACAAAATTAACAGTTGTCAGCAGAGGAGAGGGGAAGGCAAATGCTGAGACTCAGCAAACTGGGGCCTGGGGAAGCAAAGTTGTCCTCACATTTTGGATGCCAAAATCTCCCTGCACCACCAGGGAAGGGGCAGGAGGGATGCTCAGGGAGGGGACAGGGCAGGAAGGGTGCTCAGGGGTGGGACAGGAGGGATACTGAGGGTCTGAAGCTGTTGGCAGCAGTGCTTGGGACAGGCTGCAAGGCGAGCACAGCTTTCCTTGGGGAAGAGATTGCAAAGGAAGGGAACAAACCCTGTGGTGCTTTGTCCTCTCTTGCTCCCATGGTGTGGGGTTATATTTTAGGGAGCAATGTTTGCTCTACAGGAGGACTTGGGCAGTTCCCATTGGTGTTTGTGGTAGTTTGGGTTTGGACACAGAGAATTTTAGGCTCAGACAAGGATTCAGCTCAGGAAGGGGATAAAAAAAACCCTTATTTTGGGTTATTTTTCCAGTTTGAGCCCAGCCCTCTATGTTCTATTTGAAGCTGTTGATGGTGTTTTTCTGAGCCAACAGGAGGAGCAGATGTCATATCTTGCAAGAGGAGCTGAGATTTTGGGGGATGAGGTTAATGATGGGGTTATTTGTTATGAACTTCTGAATTGAGATGTTTTGCTGAGTGGGCTGAGTGTGTGATGTGCAGCAGGGAAAAGTGGAGCCCTTGTCTAACAAAAGGGTGAATCGTGTGTTCGGTGGAATTGTTTATGGCAGCCTGGGGTTAAAGTGGTTTGAGATTTTTGCTGTCACCTTCCAGGCTTCTTTTCACCTCCACTTGCAATTTTGGGGGGCTTTTTTGTATACAAACAGCTGTGCCAGTCCAGCAGGGCCCCTCTTGGGTTATTTGTGGTGGTGCTGGCAGGAATTGACCCTTCTGGTACCTGGGAATTTTTCATATGTTTCACTTAAAACAAATTACTTCCTAAATGGATGTTTTAGAAAAAAAAAACCCACTTTTATTCCCCAAATATCTTGAGTTTATGAAACAAAATACGTCAGAACTTGGCTGACCAACCTTTTATTGGGAGGTGTGGGTCATGGTTTGGATGAAAGGCTCCCTGCAAGACTCCAAAGCTAGAAACTTCCCTGTAAACCTGTCTGGAACAAGGTTAACATGAGATGAATTGAATTATATTAGTGAAAATTGCATCATTAGGAGAAGCCTCTTCCTGCAAAATGCACAAATATAGCTGAATTCACAGATGCATTTTGGTCTTCTGCACCAGGAATATTTGTCATCCCAGAAAAAAGTGGAAGAGGCTTGTTCTTCAATGCCTGGCATGTCACTACATGCTGTGAAGTGCAAATAGAGGAAGAAAAATTAACACATAAAAGAAATGTACTGTTTCTGCAGGAAAATTAGCTAGTTAAAGCTGAGGGAAGTGGCTTTTTAATAAAATAAAATAGAAAAAAAAAAAAAAAGAAACAAAACCACAGCAGAAAATAGCAGCATTTTCTTTTTGCTTGGCTGGGGAAAAAATAAGCATATTTTATATTGCAACTCTGAGTGCTTCAAGCTGGAGGAGATAAGTCTTTGCAAGAGAGGGAAAAATAGTTCCTACAAATGCATCAAGCTGGAACAATCCTGGAATCCCTTTCGTGTTCCCAGAGCTGCAGCTCCCCACCAAGCACCAGCTGCAAGTGAGTGTGCCTGGGAGGGAGGAGGAGCCGAGTGCTGTTGCATTGCATGCACGGATTTCTCCTGCAGAAACTCCCCTGCAGCTGCATTCCCTCCTCCTCTCCCCTGCCCGCTTCCACGGATGAAAAGAGGGTCTCAAACTGTTGCTCAGTTGTGCAAACATACCGAGTGTAAAAGAAAATAATCTAATTATTCTGTGATGAGGCACTAGCAAGTGCTTTAGATCCTGTGTGGGTCTATTTCTTGCCTTTATTTTGTTTTTGGAAAGGATTTTGAAGGCTAATTGACTTTTTGACTCGCCCCTTGATACTGTCAGCCCTTCTGGATTTAGCTGACTTCAGGGTGAGTTGGTGAGGTTGAGCAGGATTGGACTCCAAAGAGGTGAAGCTTGTCAGTGCCTTGTGTTCCCAAAATTCTGTGAGGGAGAGGAACAGCTTTGGGTTTGGGCATCCAGGGTGAGGAGCTGCCAGGCAGGGGAGTGTGCACCTTGGTCTTTGAAAAACAAACTGGAAAGGCAGCTTTAAAGGCACTAAAAAAATAAAAAATCCACTCACCTTCTCCTTCTTACCATGAAAAATGGATCAGTGTCCTCTGATCTTGTGGGGTGTGTTGGGTTGGGTTTGTGCCCTTACTGGGCCCTTGGGCAAAGGATGCAGACGATGCAGGAACTGCAAAGGATGCAGAGGATGCAGGACCTGCAAAGGATGCAGAACTCTCCAGCTTGTCCATCCTGATGCTGGCAAAGGAGATGAGCAGAGCCTGGTGCTCCCCTTCCTCTCCTGCCCCAGGAATGCACTCAGGGGTGTTGGATGGGCACAGCCCCTGTGGCTGAGGGCCAGGGCTCACCACAAAGAGCCTGGACCAGCACACAGCTGAGGGACATCCAGCCTGGCTCATCGGCTTTCCACAGACACCACTGGGAGCAGGGAGGGCCTGGAACAGTCTCACTCCCGAGCACTTGTGTGTTGCTTCCCAGGAGCTGTTTGAAGTCCTGATAAAGGTGTCTCAGAACAAGGAATGCCTCTGTCTTTATTGTCAGGATTTTGTTGTATATTTACATCAGAGAGATTTTTTGTGAGTGAAGTAGGAGAGGACGTGGCTGTGGAATGAACAGAACACTCAGCTCTGGGCTGAGGAAACAAACCCAGGCTCTCCTGAGTGAAACCCATCAGGTGTAACCCCAGCAGCTCCTGGTTGCAGGAGTGTGCTCTCACACAGAGAGGCTTTGTTCTGGCCAGCACCTAGGCCTGTGGACCTTTCCTCTCAGGCTGAAGGGTGGGCTCTAAGCTGCAGTCTGGCACGGTGTCTCCATTTCCCTGCTCCCACATCCCCACAGACAGCAGCACCACCTCATCCCGGCCCTGGTGCGCTCTCGTGCCTGAAGTCTGGTCTTTGCAAGGCAAAGGGCACAAAGGGGCCAGGGAAGACTTGCTCAGACCTCCTCAGGCAGTCGCTTTTAATTGCAAATGGTGTGATTTTGAAAGGGGGGCTGGGAGAGCCCTTGCTCGAGGCTAGAGAGCAAGAGATTGAAAGCTTGCTGCGGTGGTCATCAGAGGTGAAGAATAAGTCATAAATGATCCAAGGGCAAAGGGCAAATATAGACTGATGGCTGCTTTGTTCCTGCAGCCTTGGGAAGGACCTTGGTGCTGCTCTGTGCTGGAGGTGCCCTGGGCTTAACCCTTCCCTGCTCAGAGCATTCCAGCAGTGGATGCTCTGGGCTGGTGTCTGGGTGCTGGCCTTCAGCCAGGCTGCTGCCTCCTGAGTCTCCAGATGAAAACCCAAACCTGCTCAGAATTTCTAGGGAGGACAAGGAAAATGGGAAGCTCTGTCTTCTACTGCTTAAGGAAGTGTGTAGGGTTGTGGTTCTGAAAACCCTATGGATATTTGCTTCAAAATATCCTGTGGGAAATAATTTTATCATTTTCCCAGGCAAGTTCATGTATTTACCTTGGTTTATCCACTTAAAATGAGCCCTGTAAAGTTAGGACCAAACCTCCTGGTAAATTCCTCAGAAGCTGCAGTTCCTGCACTAAAGGTTTGCTGTGGTTTGTGTTGGGTGGTCACAAGTCCCCAGGGTGACATTTTCTTGCCAGGATTTCCTTGTAACCTGGTGGATCACATTCATTCTCTTATTTAGCTGCTCTTCTTCCCCCTTCCTTTTGTCAGCCCCTCCTCACACTTGTGTACAGCGCAGATATTCCCAAATATAAAGGTTGTGTACCACCTTTAAAGCCACAAGCCGCTTGAGCTGTATGAAGAGACACCTGGTGACATGAGAAAGCTGGTCAGGGCTGGTCACCTCCTTTCAGTGATCCAGGACCTCCTAAGGAGCAGCTTGGTGGCTTTGAGTCCTGCATGCCACTCACAGCCCTTCCTGTGCCACACAAAGTGTTTTTCACCCTTCAAAGAAACAGAAAAGAAAATTATTCCCTCCAGAGTCAGAGTGGTTCTGTGGGCTGGCTGCAGGATTTGGCTCACCTTAAAATCACAGGTTCTCTGCCTGGAATGGAGTCCTCTGACACCCTCCTGGTCCTTTCCCCTGGGACACGGCACAGTCCAGTGCCACCTGGGCTGGGACACTGCTGTGTGCCTTGGTGCCACCTGAGCCATGGGTGTGACATCCCCCAGTTTATCCTTCTCCTCCATTTTACGGTTGGTAAAAGTTCTCCAGCACCTGGATTTGGGCATTCCTGCAGTGGGAGTGTGTAAGGCTGAGAAGGAGCTGATTTTACAGCCTGAGAGAGAAAGGATGCAATTCTTTGCAGGTGCTAACATTCATTTTACTGTACGTGCCAGTGAGACGCCTCTCTGCTGGGAATTAAGTTAATTCTTACCTGCATGGGTTTTTTGCTGTGGCAATTCCATTGGGGATTATTTCGTACAAGTTTTAACCCATTGATTTTTTTTCCTGGACCAAAATGATCTCGGCATGAGCTTCCCCCAAGTTTAATGGAGATACAGCAGGGACAGGGAATGCTTTAGCCCATTATCCTCCAGGAGAGGCAGTGGCTGGATATTCTCATTCCTTGCCGGGCAGACCAGGGGCTGGCTTCTTGCATGTTTAAAATAATACTGATAAACAGAGCCCTTCCTGCCGGGGGTCAGCGAGGGGGACAGCAGTGTGAGCACACATCT
>NW_005054368.1:1535109-1552015 GCF_000277835.1 Geospiza fortis | reverse complement strand
GGCACGGCGGGGTGGCTGCCGAGCCCCGGCAGTGGCGGCAGCCCTGTGCCCGGCATGCATTAGCGCTGAAATCAAAGGGGGATCGGCGGCAGCGATGTTTAACCGGAGCTGTGATCCTCAGGTGTGACACCGGCCCCGCCGCAATGAGATGCACAGTCATGCTCTCTCCCAGACGCAGGGTTAAAGATTTGCTTGGGGCCAGTCAATAGCACGCACTGAGTATCTTCCTCAAGAATGTGTCTGCTCTTTTCCTGCCTCCAAGTAGCAGCACTTGAGTCTCAGTCCCCTACTTGAATCACTGCACTATCTCCACTTCATCAGAAACCAGAGTTGAGTCTTTGATGATTGTTGTGACTCACGGTGTCACAGAACTACTTACCCTGTGATTTCAACTTTAATCACTGATCCACTATCTATAGAGCTGCCTGTGGAACAGTTCAAATTGTAATTATAGGAAGCTCATCTGCTGCAAGCCACAAAGCAGGCTTTACCATATGCCTTTAAAGGTGAGCTGATGTCATGATGAAATAACTGTGTTTTGCTGCAGATTGATACCACTGGCTGGGAAGTTAACATACAGCATGAAAGCTGTGACATTTTGCAAGCCCCGCTATCGCTCCCTAAGTCATGTTAACCTCACATTCCCTGTTGTTTTACAAGGGATCTGCAGGTAACTGGGAAGTGTCCTCAGCTGCCTAAGGATGGGGAGGGGAAGGAGCTGAGGTGGGTGATGGAGCTGTGCAGTGCTCCCTGTGTAACACAGCCTAGAGAATATGGAGGTGTGTTTGTCCTTTGCTCCTCACCTGACTTTAACATTTATTTTGATCTCTTTTCCCCTACTTTTAAAGGTATTTTCTGATTTTCTTCTCTGGGGTTGCTGCTGTGTCTATCTCAGCTACCTTTTCCTAGGGGCTGTTTTCTGTCCCCCCCTTGCCTGAGTGCCAAAAGCCCTGGCAGAGCTCTGCCCTGTGCTCTTTGTTTCCCAATTTACTCATGAGAATATTCATGGTCTGTAAAGATCAGTTGTCATACTGGGAGGACATACAGGTGCAGGGAAGTGATTTGCCCAAAATCTTAATCAAAGTCACACAAGGGTTTCTGCAGCACCTTACTCCTCAGAAACCCAGGAGAGACTTCCAGAAACCTGAGCACAATCACCTTGCCCTGAACAAATGCCATAGGGAGCATTATTTGCTTTCTCAACAGCCAGGTGGGAGCTGCAAGGCACAAGGCAGCAGGGAGCCCTCTTTTCCAAGGCTCTGGGAGGGAGCTGGGAATGGTCTCCCAGGCTTTTTCCAGCTGTGCAGAGCAGAGTTCAGGCTGAGACCTCTCCTTGTTCCTTGTACCTGCAGCCCCCAGTTTGAAGAGGAGCAAAGTGGAGATGGCAAGGAGTTTGCTGTGGAAGGTCTTTCAAAGCCCCTCAAGAGGAGTGAGCAGTACTGAGCTGTCAGGGATGTGGTAGAGGTGGCTGCACCTCTTTGTTCACCTCCTCCTTCTTCCCACATGTGGCTGCACTTCAGCAGTGACACATTTAAAGAGACATTTGGGAGCTGGAAGAATCTCAGTAAGCCCAGCCCAGCCATCTCTCAGTAGATTCTCTGTCTGTTCTCTAATTAAACTTTTGCCATGAAGTTGGGAAGTGGGATCTGCAAGTCCAAAGTTGGCAACTCCTCCTGACTCTTCCAGCTCTCTGCCTGTGCTACTCTGCTGCTCTTTTCTCCTGCAACTGGCCACATAAAGATAAGTAAGGGAGATGGTTTTATTGCAAGCAGCTGGGGAAAATCACGTTGCTTCAGTTTCCATAAAATAGCCGAGCCTCAGCTTTTTTATCCTGCCCATTCGCACATCCACTATAAAAGGGACATCAGTTATAAACATTTCCTGTTTGTGCATACACTCTTCCAGTGCTTATGATGTATAGACTGACAAAAGGCTTAATGCTTTGAATATATAAAACACAAGGCCTGTGCAATGGAGGGTGACAGTTGCCCTTTAATGTTCTGCTTTTTAAAGATCAGGGTAGAGTTCAGAAAGCATAGTCATGAGGTTTAATGATTTAATGGGGACGACTGGGGAGCAAAAATAGTTACTACACCCTGGGGAAAAGTGGTTCCTCATACATATTACTTTAGCCTAATGGCCTATGAATGCTTCCTCTGTGGCATAGGAGGGTGTCACGGTACATAGACTCTATAATACTGAATGGGTTGATTAAATGCATATTAAACAATACTAAATTGGAAAAAAAAAAGGCGCCACCAACTGTATTTATTCTGTTCTTAGAAAATGTTGTTACTCATTCAATTTCATTTGTGATATTATTATAATTTTCCCCCCATTTCCTGCTCGTGGCAGAGTGAGGGAGCTGAGTGTAAACACCATTGATGGATCGGCCGTGGCTGGATGGGGCTGGGGATGGGGAGAGGGGCTGGGCAGCCCCAGGGTGCTGGTGGTGGCTGCAGGTGGCACCTCCTCAAGGTGCCAGGCCAAGCATTTCTCTGGGAAATGGCCTTTTCCTTTGCCTCCACGCCAGGACATCTCCCTGCCCTGTGCTCTGTGCTCGCTGTCCGCTCTGGGGCTGAGAGCTCTGTGTGTGTTCTGTGCAGCTCAGCAGTGTCACCCCCCTGGCACCCCATGAACGCTGGTTTGTCACCAAACCAAGTCCCGGCTGACTCGAGGAGTGGAATTGTTCACTCTCATGGCACAGATGGGCGAGGGCAGCCCCGGCTCCGCGGCGCTCTCAGGCTTTGTTTGCACTGCTGCCCTGAGCTCGGCTCTGTGTCCCCTGCCCCACAGCCACCCAGTGACAGAGCACACCCTGCTCCACAGGAGCTGCCTGGCACAGAGGCAGCAAGGGCAAACAAGCCCTTCGTAGGCAGTTTTTGAGCCAATGCAAACACTCCCCACACCAGCACTTCCCACTGTGCTTTTAGGACAAAAAGAGAAAAAAAGGACGTGAGCGTTTGCTGTTGTTAATGCCTCCCTGCCCTGAATATCTGTGCCAATTCACCATTTCTGGACAAACTGTTTTTCTTGTCACAACCTGGTAATACTCTATGAACTGCTTGAGATTATAACAAATCTCATTAAGTCTGATATTTTTGGAAGTCACTGGACAGTTCTGCCCAGGTATTTCTATACCACAGCACTGTCTCATGTAGGATGTGTGTTAATTATCACCTGTATTTCATCTCTGACATGTATATTCCCTCCCAAATCTTGTTACCTTGATGAATGAAAAATCTTCTTTCCTACAGCCCTTCCACCAACATGCATTTGCTCTTTTCTTTTTCCTTTTTACTGCTTCAATCAGTTGCTTTATTCTGCACTTTGTAGTTTCAAACACAATTTACAGTTTGCCACACTGCAGAAGTAGCTGGAGAACTGAGCAACCCCAAATTAAAGGGAGAGGAAAAATTGCCTTTGTAATAAGAATGGCAGTAGGGTTGCAAGCAGCAGAAATAATAATTTGTCTGGAGGAGAAACAGCAGTGGGAAGGCGTGAGTGGAGGTTGTGTGTGTCATCTGGGGCTGTAGGGTTTGTGGGACTCTTAGAGGCACCTTTTCCTCCTCTGTCATTGCAGTCCTGCTGGTGTGATGAGAGAAGCATTGAAATATTTGCTCCCATCCCCTTTGTGAGCTGCCCAATGTGCTCTGGGAGTACAGGACATGAGAGCAAGGGTGTTTGAGGGAATTTAATGGGTTTGAAATGACAGTGTCACAGGTTGTGGCTCCAGTGATGGCTCTCAGGTGTCCACACCTCTTGCAGGCCTGCTCCTAGAAGCTTCTGTTGTATCTCTCTAATTTGAGGTGGTTTTAAGCAGGATAGGCTGGAAAGGGAACAATAATTATTTACTTCCAAACCCTGCTGTGGGCAGGAACAGCTCCCCAAAAAAATATTAAAATCTTAAAAATTTAAAAATTTTCCTTTCCTTGTCTGGAAGCTTCTGCTCTGCAGACTCCTGAGCTCTCTCTCTCTGGTGATGCTCAGGGAGGATCCTGAGCTTCCTTTACTGCCCATGAAATTCGCTCCAACACAAACACTGATCCCAGCAGCCAAGGAAAGGACCTTCTCTCCCCCTCCCAACAACTTATTATTGATGGAAACATTTTATAAATAAACATCTCTAGGTAACATATTCCATAAAATGTCTAATTATAGATTATTGGATTGAACATTTCTTGCTTCAATTAAGTGATAGTTTTTTCCCCTCAGGAAGCCAGCTCAATGCTCTTTCTGGGGAAATTATGAGTATTTATTCTATGTTCTGTAGGCAGTGTCTTTTTATGTTGTTAATAAATAAACTACAGTGCAGGGCTTTACCTAAGTAAAACTAATGGAGGTCAGGCTTTTTTCTTTTTCTTTTTTTTTCCTTTTTTTTTTTGTTTTTTTCTGATCAGATCTCTCCTGTCTGGTGGTCAGCAGTCTTGGTACAGTGAACTTTGAAAGGAAAAAACAAATGAAGGGAAAAGGGAATGAAGAAAAATGCAAAATGGCTTGGAGATCTGCATTCTTGTACCTCCCCCAGAGCAGATGCCTTTAGATATTAAAAAATTATTGAGGAAAAAAGCTGAAAGCCCAGGATTCAGCAGTGGTGTTGAATTTCAGCCTCATTCATCCTCTGGGCAGCTGTCGGGGACTGTAGATCTGAGAGTTTGATTTGCACCACTGCCAAGCTGGCAACATTTTCTCAAAAATGTGCCTTTAACCCTGGGTCTGAACCCCATCCCTGAGTGTCTGGGCTTGGCTGGGTTTAAATCCAGGGCTCAGGCTTTGGCCCCAGCTCCAGAGAAGCCCAGAGGAGCTGGGTGTGTGGCTGTGGTGTTTCCTGAGGGAGATGCTGTAGATCAGATATTCACCACCTCAGGGGCTGTCCTGAGCTGGGAGGGTCCCGTGGGGATCATCCCTGTCCAAATCCTGGGTTCCAGAGCAGGTCTGGCAGAGCATGGAAAATCAGGGGATGTCATTGAGCACATGGTACCTACGAGCCACTCACTGTCCTGGAATCATTTAGGGTGGAAAAGATCTTTAATGTCACATTCAAGCACTACCCCAGCACTGCCAAGGCCACCACTGACCCATGTCCTGAGTGCCACATCTTTGAAAGCTCTCCAGGGATGGGGACCCTCTGCTCCAAGGGCAGCCTGGCCAGGGCTTGGCAACCCTTCCAGTGGAGCCATTTCCCCATCCTTTCCCTGGGGAAGCTGCAGCTCAAGCTGAGCTCTCTGCAGGGACTTGAAACGTGGCAGGCTGAGCTTGCAGGCTCCTCCTGGATCTGCATGGAGCCCTTGAGATGGGCCAGCCTGGGATTTACCCTTGGCCACCTTCAGAGCAGAGCGGTGTGAGATTGAAGGTGTGAGAGTGGCTCTGAGCCCTTCTGCACCCTCATCCTGAGCACTTGGGGAGAGAACCCCAATCAGGGAGCTGCTCCCTCCTCCTGCTCCCTTACCTGCCATTTTAAACAAATGCAAATTAAAACCCTCCATCGGGTTGGTTCATTCCCTTCCTTCATGTAACTGATGTTATTGGATTTTTATGCAGCACATTACACCCTGAGCCATGTCTTCTACTATTTTGCTTTCAAATTGTATCTCCTGCCATTTGTGTCACATTTAAAATGCTAACAGTATAGAATGTCATTTACAGAATCGGGGCGTTTGCTGCGGAAAATTAATTTGACTTATTCCTTCTGCCTGTTCCTATCTCCAGGCCAATATTATGCTACTCATTCTACAAGAGTAATACTTAATGAATAGGACTATTAATAATGTCAAGGTCCATGGGGGTCTTATGGGTAACGGATAGGCGTAGACTGTGAGGGGGCAGTCACCTGACTTCGGTTAATGTTCCATGAAAATATCAGGCAGTGCAATGTAATTATGGAGCAGAGGATAGTAAAAAAGGCAGGGAACTTGGAGTTTCTTAAATATTTTTTCAAATTAGTCAGTGGATTTTCGGTAATTTACCTGGAACCTTCCGTCAGACCAGGTGTGAAATCTGTTTAAAATTCCAAAGGGGAAAAAAACCAACAACTGGGTGCCTAATCCATAAAGAGCGAATAAGGCAGAGGAGTTTGCCGTGCTAGGCAGGAATTGTGTGTGTTTGGTGGGATGTGTCTGTGTGTGTGATTCCTGTTTGCAGGAAACAGGAATGAGAGCAGAGGGGCTTTGCCTGTGGTTGGAAATGTTTTTTTTTTTCACCTATATATGTTTGGCGCTTAAAAATAATTCAAAACTATTCGAGAAAAAGCAAAATTAACATTCATAATGGAAAAGAATTATGAGCAGAAGAAACAAAGCTCCTCTTCCTGCTATTTGTAGCGCTGCTAGCTGTGCAAATCCCAGGCAGGTGGGATGAGTGTGGAAGCACAGCCTGCCATGGATGGAGGTGGCAGGGCAGGGCTCGTTCTTCTCCCCTCTGTAAAATTCAGCCCTGATCTCCAAAGAGCAGGTGAAAGGCTGTGAAAAGGGTTGGTGCTGTGCAGCAAAATCACCTGGAGTCTGCTGCCATCCTTTCCCAAGGAGTTCAGTGTTTCCAGAGGCTGCCTGGGGGCTGCAGTGGTATAGGGAAAACAGAGATGGAGAGAAAGGACCAGGAGATGAGGCTGGCAGAGATTTGGGATTGTGTTTCCCATGTCTGGTGTCGCAGGAGGTGCAGGTGCCTCACACCTGGCCCAGGAAACCTCTCCCCCCTCTGTCCAGAAGTGACTCTCAGGAGATGCTGTGGCACCTGCAGGACAGCAGGCCCGATGGGGCAGAGAGCTGATCTCGGGGTTTTTGACCCCAAGACGTTTCTCTGTGCCACGGCTGATGGGGCTGTTGGCAGCACACACATGGCACAGGAACACCCCCACAACTGAACCCTAGCCCAGCTGAGTGCAGCACACTGGGCTCCCCCTCGCTTCCTCCTGCTCCTCTTCATCCCCTTGCTGTTATTTTTTCCCCTCGAAGAAGCTTTATTCATTTCTGAGCGTGCCTTAATCCCGGCAGCATTAGGCAGCCCCAGTGTGGCTCTGTGCCTCACTAATTCCCACTATTAGGCCACCTGCTGGCACCTCCCGAACGGAGCCGGATCCTGTCACAGCTCCCATGAATAAACATGAAAGAGACAAATGAGGCAGGGCTGTGGCAGCTCCACCGCCGGGATTCCAGAGCCAGGGCTCCCAAAGCCACAGCTCCACAGCCCTGCCATGGCCAGGGCTTCCCAGGAGGGGTGGCAGCTCCTGGGCTGCTTTGGGGCTGTTTGTCCAGGTGCAGAGCCTGGGCACCTCTGCCAGCACCCAGGAGCCCCAAACTGGAGCCACCTTGGCACAGCCACGCTTGGGTTGGTAGATACACGTGTTCTCCTGAAGATTTTTGGAGGTTCTGTCAGGTAAAGGTCCCTCAGCATTTCCCAGAACCTGCCAGCTCCATGTCCAAAGGGACCCAGCCCTCCTCTCTTCCGTCAGACCAGGTGTGAAATCTGTTTAAAATTCCAAAGGGGAAAAAAACCAACAACTGGGTGCCTAATCCATAAAGAGGGAATAAGGCAGAGGAGTTTGCCGTGCTAGGCAGGAATTGTGTGTGTTTGGTGGGATGTGTCTGTGTGTGTGATTCCTGCTTGCAGGAAACAGGAATGAGAGCAAAGGGGCTTTGCCTGTCATTGGAAATGTTTTTTTTTTCACCTGTACATGTCTGGCATTTTAAAAATAATTCAAAACTATTGGAGAAAACACAAAATTAACATTTATAATGGAAAAGAGCCCTGGCCAAGCTGAGCGCAGCACACTGAAGGAAGGACCTGGAGAGGGATGGGGCAAAAAATTGTAACTGCTTCTTCCTTTCTTCTTTTTTCCTGTTAAACTTCTTTCAATCAGAAAACTTAATGTGGGACCAAATATTGAAGTCTTTTTAATGGTTCTTTGCAGGACGTTGGTGCTTTTAGTGTTGATTTATTAAAACAAACAAACAAAAAACCCCATGAAAAAACCTAACCTACAAAACAAACGAATGAAGCCCAAATGGAACTCGCCAAATATTGACTGAAAATTGAAATGGAGTTTACTTTGAAACTTTCCTGTGGTTGAAAAGGTTCCTTTTTGTGATACAGCTCTGGGAGGAAGGAAACTGTCTCTGAGTGAAGAATTGGGTATTCAGGGATTTCTCTTGAAGCTGCTCTGCTTTATTAGACAAACCAGCTGATTTCTCTAAGGTTTCCCCTCGACTCTGGATGACTGATGAGTGTAACAAGCCTTGTGTGTACATTTGTAAGGGGCATCCCTGCTGTTTTACCTATTCCACTCCGAAATGAGCACCCAGGTGTGGAACAAAGGCTGGTGTGAGCTGCTGGCAATGCTGGGAGCAGCCAGCCAGGGGTGTGTAGGTGAGTGCTCTAAATCCCTGGATCACAGGAGCTCAGGGGCCATATCCACAAACCAGCACAGCTCCTTTCCCTTCAACCCCCATCTTCTCCTGCCACTCTTTGATTTCTCCTCTTGCCTCAGATTTACAGCTACCTTGTCCAAATATATTACAGGAAATAAAGGATAAAATGCTTTAAAATCCTACCTTCCCAGGCCAGAGAACAGGCTTGGGTGAAAATAAACGAGCTGGTTTGTTATATTGCTCAGCCTCTGTCACGTGAAGGTGAGGCCTCCTTTTTTATTATTATTATTTTTTATTGCCACCCATTTGCCTTCATTATAATTTATTTGTTAATCCATGCTCCAGCTCATGAATTTTGCATTTGGGGAGGGAAAGGGGAGGGGGATTCAAAGCACCAAAAAAGATGCTGGCCCACTTAAAGTTGAAGGACACAGTTGGAGGGCAGGGCTGCCTCCCTGGCCTTCCATCATCCTTTTAAAAAGGCAAATATGCAGTCAGCAAAAAAGAGAAAAAGAGGGGGGGGAAAAAGCCTAAAGACTTCCCAATTAATAATTACTCTGATGGCCTCAGTGGGATTCAGAACCTCATAGGTCAGAGAGGACAAATTCCAACCCCCTTTTCCCGAGCTCTTCTCCTCAGGTGAGCTGATGGCTTTGCTGCTGTGCTTCCATGTCCCCCATGCCAAGTTTCCTTCCTTCCTTTTCAGTTTTTTTTTTTTTTATGAGGCATCCTGAGTGTAAAAAATATGGCCTGCCTTTATGGTGCTCCAGCACGAATGAAGCTATAAAATTATGAACAGTTTTTATGATGGCTATTCAGGGGATGCTTTTATATTGATGGTGCACATGCTGTATCTATCTTTTTTTTCCCCCTTCCTTTTTTGAGTCCCTCCTTCTCCCTGGAAAAGATGGCAGGATATGTGTGGAGGGGGAAAGCTCAGGTGGAGGGGGGGGGCCTGTGTAACTATTTTTCATGCATTTAATATATTAATTATCTGGTAAATGCTCCCTGGGCTGTGCTTGGGATGCCGAGCAATGACAGCTTTTCAGCGAAGCTCCAAAGGCAGCCCATCAGCCCTCAGTGTATTATGGCAGAGAGGTCAGGGTGGGGTTAATGTAACTTTTTATTTGCTGATTTTTCATAGATGGGAGCAAAGCTGGTAAGGGGAAAAAGAGAGAGGGAGGCTGAAAAGAAGGTGCAAAAAGAGCAGAGATGATGGCCAGTCTGTTACAGCCCCCTCCTGCCTCCCTGCCCGCTCCAGAGGTTGATTATACACAGCAGGGAGATGGGATGCTCCTTCTCCAGGGGCTTCTCTGCAGGAAAGGGAACAAAATCCTGCCAGGGGAAAGTCTGTCCAAGGGACAACAACAATGAGAAATCCCATGTGCAGTACCTGAACTCAAAATAGATCATCTGTGCTCACTGAAAAAAAAAGAAGCGGGAGGAGATTTTGGCTGCTCAGGAGTTCTTAAAGCCAAAGGTGAATCTGAAGTGGCTGTCAGGGGATCCTGCTCTGCTGGATTTTTGCCTCTGAGAGGGTGATGGCTCCAGTGGCACCTGCAGGGACCTGGAGCCCTCTGAGGACAATTGCTCCTTGTGCCCTTCCCTCTCCTGAGGTCTGGGGCAGCCCTGCTCTAATGGCTGCCTGGATCCAGTATTGATCTCAGAGGTAATAGGGGTTTAATTCTCATTTAAGAGGCCTGTAAATGATCTCAGGAAAGACACTTTCAAAAAAATAATAATCCTATCTCAACCAAGGTGCACAAGCTAAAGAAATTTGAAGCCATTTAAATCTTTTAGAAATTCTCTAGCAAAGTCTGCTGTGCCTGAGCAGGAGGTTTTGTGTAACTTCAGCATCTGCCCTGTCAGGCAGAGGTGGCTGCACACCCAGCGTGCTGTTCCTTTATTTCAGCTAATAAAAATAATCCTAGTGTTGCATATATTTGGGTTAAAAGTATATTTTGTGCCTGCAATATCCATTTGAATGAGGGAGGTGTGGAGGAAGGGAGTGTTCCTGTGTGTGCATTTACCCAGCACTGCTCCCATTAGGTTTGAATTGAGTACCACACGTCCCACTGAGTGTAATTACCACAGCTTTGTTCTTCTGCTTTTTCCATATTTTAACGCTCCAAACAATCCTAAATAAGTAGGATTGTGTTCTTTGGGAAACTGAGCTGGTCCTGGTCACCCTCCTGTCCTCACAGCCCTGGGCTGTGGGGCCCACAAGGAAAAGGAGGTTGTCAGCCACAGCCACTGCAGCAGCTCTGGTCTGTGTCACCAAGATGGGGATTTATTTTTCATATATGGCTTTAACTGGGAGCCTTTCCTGGTGGGCTGCAGCCTCCCAAGCAAGGTTTGTGGTTCAAGAGTGGATTGTTGTGACCTTTCTCCAATGAGCTGCTGATGTAAAATGGGCCTGAACCAAAAGTCTCATAGCAAAGCTTTTTCCCAAGTTATGGAAGGGGTGGAATTCTAAGGCAAAAGGGCTCATAAATGGGTTTTGCTGGGCAGCTTAAGCTGTGGGTGTTGGAGGATGGAGAGCAGAAATTATGTGGAATAAAGGGTATGAAAAATCAGTGGCTGGAGCCCATGACCCAAAGGGCTCTGAACCTGTGGAAATTCCCTCTTGACCTGGACACCAGTGTCAGTGCCTTGCAGAGGGCCACAAGGAGCTGTCAGCCTTTCTCCTGTGGTATCTTCCCTGCACACAGAGCTTGGACTCAGTGCTCAGCTCCCCTGGGTGTCCCAGCTGCATCCCAAGGCCCTTCTTGCCTGGAATTTGGCTGGATCCAGCCCAGGGAGAGCTGCTCAGGACACTCCCAGCTTCCACATTCTGCAGGAGAAATTACATTCTGTATTACATTTTTTGTGTTAATATTTCACATTTCAGAAATGTAAAATAAATAGAGCAGCAGTTGGCAGGTAATACAGGGCACACATAGAAACTTCAATAGGAGCCTACAAAAATTACAGTAACAGTGTGAACTTCTCTTGCCTGGCAGAAATTGTTTCTGTCAATATTTTTAATTTCAGCTCCTGGAAGTGCAGCCTGAGTGGGATGGAGAGCTGATGGTTATTAGCAAACTGATAAGCTTATTCTGCAGCCAGGTATTTGAGCACAGAAATCCTGGTGGAGCTTCCTGCATGTTTTTCTGGCAAAACTTTTGCACATTTTAGAGTCGCCTTGCTGTCCAATTTATTTACCAGCTAAGTAATGTGTTTAGAAAATTGTGCTTTATTGCAAAATAATGGTCTCTAGCAAAAAAAGTAAAAGATAAAAAGCTGGATCTTCAAACTGCCAGAGGTTTCTCCCTTTATTTTCTTTAGGTGTCTCTGCCTTCTGAGCCCTCCAAAAGCTTGCTGTGGGAAGCCCTTACATGTTTTACTGAGTCGAGTATAAACAGAACAGTTTAAAAATCTATTTCACAAAATGATGCCTTTACTATTTATGGGCTGATGTCAGTGCTAAAACCCTGCAATGGACTGGAACCATAACTGAGGCCGAGTGACCTTTCCCCGTTCTGCTTCAGTAACTGCATCCACAGGGAAGAGCAATGCAAGCTCAGAGCTCAGCTTTGCTCCTCAAAGCTTTGGCCATTTCAGGCAGGTGCAGAAATGGGAAGCGACAGAACATGCCCCTGATTTTGGTTCTTTTCTTTGCCTCCGGCTATTGTTTCCTTCCAGCAATTCCATGTGGCAGGAAATCTGTTTGTTCTCTGTCCATCCGTGCCAAAAGCATCCTGAGCTGGGATCCAAATCCTCCTTGCTTCTCCAAACAAAGATCTATGCCACTGCCAAGCCTCAGCAAGGTCGGCAGTGCAGCAGCACCAGGGGCTGAGCAAGGATTTATGTTCCCAGCACAGAGAAGGAAAATCGGGGCAGGCTGGGAGCAGCTCCCACCTTGGGCTGTGCAGCAGCTCCGCAGAGACTGCAGGGGTTGTGGTGTCTGCTCCTATTGCTGATGAGAGGGCTGGGAGTTAACCAGCTTTAACTCCAGCTTCAGGTGCTGTACAGGTGTCAGTAAAACTCCTGGTAACATTGGGGGTCTAAAGAAGTCTGGGTGTAAAATGCTCTTCCATGGAGGTGAGGGTGAGGAGCTGCCTGAGGTGTCAGTTGTAGGCTCTGGCCATGGCCCCACGGCTGTCCCAGGGGTCTGTGCCACCTTTCCCCATCTCCACCAGCCATGAATCCAGGGATGGGGTGCACTGACTGCTTTGGATTTAATCAGGAGCTTTGGCTGAGAACAAAACAGGGTCACTGTGGTCACTGTGCCATCACCCCTCTGTGTCTGTCTGGAGATCACACAACAGCCAAACCAGCAGGGACACACAGAGCAGGTCCCCTCTGCTTTCTCTTGGCATTTTGACTCTGTAGGATCAGTCCTGGGGGAACTGGAAGCCCCTGGAAAGGGGAACCCTCTGAGGGGAGCCCATGGGGAGCTGGTTCCCTCCAGGGGTGGAGGGGCAGCTCTGGGGTGTCACAGCCTGGCTGCCCTGGAGCAGATGACAGCCAGCACCAGCTCAGGCACGGGAGGAGTGCTGGACCGAGAGCTCTGACCTCATAAAACTGGATTGGAAATGCAGGCATGATTAACTTGCCACAGATTTATGTGGAATTAGTATGTGTTTCAACACTGGGGTTATAAATACAGGTTGCCCTCATCTAACCAGCCGGGCTTTACATAATTTCAGCAGGGTCCTCACAATGGCAGCTTTAAAATGACAAAGGAGGGAAGGAAGAGCTGAACGTGGCAGGTGCTGTATTAACTGCACCCCAAACCCTGCAGGAGACTGAGGGGAGGCTGAGAGGATGTCAGTGCTGAACACACCCTGCTGGGGCTGAAACCAGCCTGGGCACCACTGGAGAAGCTCTGGAAGTGCCCAAGGCCAGGCTGGATGGGCTTGGAGCAACCTGGGATAGTGGGAGGTGTCCCTGCCCATGGCAGGGGGTGGATTCAGTGACCTGTGCAGGTCCCTTCCAACCCAAACCACTCCATGATCCTGCAAATCACTGCTGAGGGCTGGGAGCTGCAGAGGAAGGTGCTTCAGAGGGGAGGCTTGGGTCTCTTCACAGTCTGGCTCACAGGCCAGCACTGCTTTCCTTTTCCAAATATTCCTCAGCCTTACAAGAATCATCCTTGGCATCCCCACACGACAGGTTGCCTCTCCACAGAAGCTTTGTCTTGTGGTGTGCTCAGGGGCTGGTCCAAAGGCTGCCTTAGCTCTGGCTTGTGCCAGGACAGACCCCCAGAGCAGGAGCAGAGGGTCAGGCTGGAGGGGGAATGCTGCTGTCACAGGAATGCTCACAGGGACATGGGGGCCCAGGAGGTTCGCTCTCTTTTCCTCTCTTTCTTTTGGGCAGTGATTTTTAGAGCTTTGCATCCCCCAGTAACTCATGTTTTGGGGCGAGTGCCAACCACCCAGACGAGCTGCAGATGAAGGATCTATTTTTGCTTTAGCATATTTTTAACCTCTACTCTTTGTTGTTCCAAATGTATTCACGCCAGATTTAAAAACAAACAAACCCCACAAGGTGCCTGGTGAGACTTTTCCGTGTGTTAATACCCGACAGAAGCCTGCTGTGATACAGGGACCCTCTTGTTCCCCTGGGATAAGTCACCTGGGGAGCTGGGCAGGGACATGGCTGTCACCTGCCACCACCTCCCAGGAATACACCTCATCCCCCCTGGGCCAGGCTGCTCTCTGCCCCTCCTGGGGAGGGAGGCCAGCCACATCCCCCCAGCTAAAGGACCTGCAAGAACAGCATTTAAAATTCGAATTGCTACAATACAGAGCTTCTAACCTGTTCACAATTTGTGCCAGAGCAGACTCAGCTTTAGAGTGTTGGTTTTGCTCTTTCACAGCATCCTGAGCTGCAAGAAATCTGAACATTGATCTGGGGATGTCTTTATAAACTGTTATTTTTTTCTTGAGTGCTCAAAATGTATTTTTGTGGTATAATATCCATGTATCTATCATACAGTGCATGTAGATCTTCCCTCAGTGTGTATGTTGGTGTATGAAGAGCTGTGTAACTGTAAATATACAGAATATCCTAGGCCTTGATTGTCTCCTATGTGTCACAGCATGAGCTGTGCAATTTGACTCTGTTAGGATATCTGCTGGTAAAATTAACATTAGGGATGAGCGTGGGTTTAATTTTTCTCATTATTTACGTGCCCTACACCGTGGCTCAGTTATGTAACCGCAGAAGTCACCGGGATTTCTGTGTGCTCCTTGTTTAAATGCAAACAAACACCAGCATCGCCCCCACCAGCGCCCTGAACCTGCAGCTCCCGAGAGCTGCGGGGGCAGGCAGGTGAGGGGAGCAGAGGAGTGGTCAGGAAAATCCAGACTATTACTGAAAATAATCAGGAGCAGTTGGCAACCCTGCTCCTGCATATTCGCCAAGTGCTCGGTGATTCAGCCCCTCTCCATTTTCAGGCCAGCGCGGCCGTCACTCTGAATTATTTTCAGTGAGCACTTCTATATCTCATGTCAGTTCCCAGTTCGAACCCATCACCGAGTGTCGAGGCTGCGACGTGCCGTCCATGCCGATGAGCAGCCCCCCTCCTCTGCTTTGCTATTAACCTTTCCTTTTACCAGAGTTACCCCTTTGTCCTGCTGCAGTTTGCAGTGCCTGATAGAAGCAGCTGCCTGTGGCCAAACGAACATCACATTTACATTTTCTTTCTTGAACCGAGGAGTGAGACGAGGAATTGCAGTAAATGATCTCCCCTTTCTCTCTTTTTTTTTTTTTTGCCTCCCCCCCAATCGTCTTTAATGCATTGCCTAGAAATCTATTTCTTATCTAATTTTACTGGATGGATCAACAGGGCTGAGAATGTAACCCTTTGTCATCTATGGAAATCTTTTTATCCCATAAAAATGATTAGATTTGATGCAATTAGGATTATGAGGAGGTGGGGGGAGCCTGAGACACTGTGCCTTGTCTGCTGCTGGCTGCTGACACATTAACAGCCTGTTTATTAACTGCTTTACATTTGGGCTACGAGCAGTGCGTCCTTATGCCTGATAAGCCCAGCACGTGCCCGATAGGAAACGGGAGCCTCACTTTTTGGGCTGGCCCCCTCCCACCTTTCTGCATATGAATCCAGGAGGAGGGATTTCACTGGAAACAAAACCTCTGCAGCGGCAGAAATGCACATTTCCATTCGCACTTCTCCGAGTGTGCCTGGTGCTGGCGTCTGCTGGAGCAGGGGACGGGTGACAGGGGAGCTGCTCCTCTGCCTCCCTGCCCACTTTGTGCCACAGACTCCTGGAATGGTCAAAAGGGTCTTTCAAACCCATCTGGCTCCAGCCTCCTGCCATGGGCAGGGACACCTTCCACTGCACCAGGTTGCTCATTGCTTTGGAAGGGCTCGAGGGGGTTTGCAGCAGAGGCAAACATTTGTGTGTTCTGTTCCTCCTCACCAGAGCTGGGGCTGAGTTCCTCATCCTCTTCCACCAGTGTGACCCTGCTGGGCCTTCAGCTCAGACCTGTGCTGGGGGGAATTCATTTTGTGACATAACCTGCAGCACTTTTTTTCTCTCTGATGCCACCAGAGAGAGAATATGCATTGGTTGCACCCCAAAACATTCCCAAGCACCCCTTCTACACCCCTTTGGCTGCTTGTGTTCTTCCCCTGGGCTGACAGAAGGTGTGCAAGGCTCTGACCTGGCGCAGACACCAGTGGGTGCCTCAGCGCCCAGAGCAGGATGGCACTGGGACAGAGCAGGACAAATCCCTCCTGGTTCCATGGGAAAACCCAGGGAGGCTCATGCTGAGCTCAGGGAGATGTTTTTACACCCCTAGGTGTCCCTGTGTGTGCTGATCCCTGGCCCTGGAGCTGCCCAGGCTCTGAGGGGCACCCATGGGCATCCTCCTGTTCCACTCCTTTACATGCAGCTTTTCAAAGGTTGCTCCTCTGTCTTCTCTGGGGGAAAATTTATTCCTCAGCTTCCCTGTTTGTGAGTAACAACTTCTGGCTGGGAGAGAACAGGATCTGACTGTGAGTGATACAGGGCTCTAAGGAAAATTTTACATAAAAACAAAGGAATAGATTTACTGCAGGTCCCAGAAATTGATAAAACAATGCTAAATAAATCTGATACTGCACAAACTTTGTGTGTAGCTTTCCCCTGTGAGCAGCATCTCCCTGAGAGAGGCACAAAGCTGTGTGTGGATGCTTAAGTACCTCTCTGACACAAGTCAAAGGCCAATATCCAGCCTTTGTTTCTCTTGATTGCCAGCACAGTGAGAATATTTAATTTCCAAACATTCCTGTGCTACTTAATAGCAATTTTCCCTGGTTTTGTTTGCTGATCACAAACACTCGGGAGGGCACCGCTCTCCACCCCACCCCTCCCTGCCTGTGCCAGTCATCTGCCTTTAATTGCAACCTGTTCCATGGCCTGGAGTGGCTAAAAATAACTTGAGGAGTAAGTTTGAGCCCAGCAGCTGCACAGAGCCGTGTGACAATGGGATCCCAGCAGTTGGCAGGGCCCTGCTGTGGGGATGCCAGCGTGGGCACAGCTGCTGAG
>NW_005054368.1:1509116-1535088 GCF_000277835.1 Geospiza fortis | reverse complement strand
AGCCTGCCAGGGAAACACGGTGTCACAGCTCAGCCCTGCAAGGATTTGCTTTAAAACTGTTCTTGTTTAACAGATTCCCTTTAAAAATCGGCTTCAGGGAGATCTGCCAGCCCAAAGCTCTGTCTGTGCCACGGCCTGGATGTGTCTGTGTGTCTTGTGCTGAGGTTTTGCAGTGTTTTGGTGGCAGAAGAGGACACAGATGACTTTATTCTAGCAAAGGAGGTGGAATGTTGGTTATTGCCTTGTTGTCAGTGACTAGAGGAAAGCGAGGCTGGCTCAGCTCCTTCCTGCTGTGGGAATACAGCCATCCCCAGGGTTTTATGGTAACTGGGATAAGGCTTGTGCAGTCCTGGGTTAATCCTGGTTCATGATCAATTCTCCTTTCTCTTCTCCTCCTTTCTCTTCTTCCTTTCTTGTGTTTGTTTCACTGTGAGCTGGAGAGGCTGGACAATGGCAAAGCTGCCCCCTTCCCCTGAGCTGAAGGCAGGGAGCCCAGCAGCCCCTGTGAGCACCTCAGCACCGAGGCAGTGACCTTGCAGCTCAGCTCCAGCTCCTCTCTGCATCCCAGCAAAGCCAAAAGCAGGCTGGGGACTGAGTGTGTGGGGGAGCTGATGCTGATTAACCTTCCTCCTGGGGACAGAAACAGCCCCTGATGAGCAGGAGTAGAGCAGTGTCCCTGGCAGGCAGTGACCGAGACCTCAGCAGCACCTTCAGCTCCAGCACGGGCTGATTTGGTGATTTACAGCTCCCAGGCAGCCCCCACAGCCACTCCTTGTGCTCCAGACAGATAAGCCCAAATCCCTCATTTGAAATGCCAGCAGCAAGACCCTTGAAGAGTTTATGCAAGGTCTTCCCATCTCTCCTGCCCTGCTGCAGCTCCCTACCCTCCAGGGAAGGTGAAGGCCCAGCCTAAAGACACCTCAGGTTCTAAATGTGCCGATGTTGTGCCTCCCCCCTTGACTTCCAATTGAAAAAGATTACAAATAATGTTAAATAATATAGTTTATAACCTCAGGGCTGTTTTCAAACGCGTATAGACCAGTTGTCAACAGGCAGAGAGGAAGGGAAGGGAAATTATAGGCTGCACAAAAGAGGAAAGTAAAAGTGAAAGCTCCATAAAAGAAAGTGGAACTATTATGGAGCAAAATGCCAACTCATTACAAAACAGCCAAATAAGAGAGAAATACAGCTTTACCCGTAATAGCAGTTTACAAGGGAACATTGTATTGCAACATAACGGTGGTGCTATAATTTGCTCTAACAACTCCAATTATGCCTTTTATTGATTTGGCAACACATTTAATAGGAGTAGCCACACCTCTTGTGTTACAAATCATTAAAGGTGTTGAACAGTGTAATTTTAAAATTGTCCTTCTCCTACAGATGTCAGTGTGACAGCATAATTTCCCCTGATTTCTGCTATGTAAACAGTGCGTTACAGTAATTTCCCCCTTACAAAGCAGAAATGTTGTCAGCCTGGGTTTTTTTGTGCAGAAACATCCATTTAATATTTTTCCCCCAGTCTATTCTCCTAATTGCTGGGTTTTTTTCCCTTTTCCCTCTATCTTTTTTTTTTTTTTTAACTTCTCTTTGGAAGATAAACATGCTGATTTGCCATCTTCTACAGCAACCTTAATTGCTACTTAAATCTTCAATATGCACTTAATATCAGGGAGGTAAAACCCTTTTAGTTCAATCCTGTTCCACTTCACTCAAGTAGTGTTTCAGAGCTGGTTAAGAGTTGTGTATCTCCTGGTAGCAATTTTGACAGGTGATGCCAATTCCAGCAGCAGCTTCCTTGCAAAACTCAGAAAGCATCAAGGAAAAGAATCAAAAGTTTTTAGTTTTTGTTTTGCCACAAAGGGTCTAAGTTTTGTGTCGGAATTGAGGAGAATCCCCTCTTATGCTCAAGTGGGAGGGGATGGTCTTCAGGATCCTTTCCAACCCAAACCATGATTCTGTGATTCAGAATTTGGATTTGGAGAGACACAAGGCTGGGCTCAGTCACCAGCTCTGCCTTCCTTTGACCCAGAACAAAAGCTGGGTGTTAGGAAAAGCAGGACAAGGGACACAACGAGCCAGGTTTTGACACTGATACTGCTGAAAAGCCAAAGTGGCGTTCATTGTGCTGGCAGAGGATGGTGGTTTGAGGGTCTGGCTATGCCTTGCAGGGACCTTTTCCAGTGCCCTGTGCTCCTGGGGCGTGGGGTGACCCCGGAGGTGCCTCCAGCTCCCCCAGCCCACCATTGCCAAGGCAGGGCTCCAGGCACCCGGCAGACAAAGAATGTGTTTCCCCTCTCTCTTCAAGCACATGCAGGCGCTGACGTGTGTAAATGAACCTGACAAGCTCTTTGAAAAACAAATAGAGGCCACCAACCAAGCTTTTGGCACTCCAACACGCCACATGCTTCCACCAAAAGTGCCACGCTGCCCTGCGTGCCCGCTCCCAGCGCCTGGCCCCGGGCAGCCCGTCTGCATTTGTCTGGCTCCAGCAAACTGTCTCATTAACAGCTGTGTGGGGAAGCAGGAGGGGGTGAGGAGGGATGGAAATCCCCCAAGCCTGAGCAGGGTGACATTTTTCACGCCAAAGTGACTAAAGCAGCTCCGTGTGCCGCTGCCAGCGCTGACCCCCGGCCCTGCCCATCTGGCAGCCCAGAACAAAGCGTGCTGAGCCAACACCAGGGATGGGCAGCAGGGCTGCCAGAGGCTCTCCGGGGCATTTCACACCCACGTGTGCCCCTGGGTGCCAGACAGGGCTGCCAGGCTCTGCCCTTCCCCTCCTTTGGATGGGTATTTGGGTTCAGGCAGGTGTGTGTGAACATCCCGGCTGTGGCTGTGGGAGAGATGTCCCAGCAGCTGGACAGGGGACCAACAGCCACAGCAGTGTGAGGAGACAAACCCTCACCCCCGGGACTCTGCTGTCCCCAGGTGTGGCCGTGCAGGGCTGGCTGGGTGCCCCAGCTCAGCACACAGAAGGTTTTGGTTCTGGGCCATGGCAGTCGTGCATGGCTCGGGGCTGGGACACCAGGCGTGGAAACTCTTCCACAGCTGGAAGGATTTGCAGCCAAGAGGGCTGGATTGCGGCAGGCACTGCCAAACAATCTGCAGGTGCATGGAGGAAAACAATGCTGGCATTTGCCAAACAACTCCCTGGAACTGCCACCCCTTCCTCGTGCTTGTGTGTAAAAGCGGAAGCCAGGGCTTCGACTCCAATGAAATCTGGGCAAATAATTAACTACCAGGGACTTTATTGGATTAATTTAAGCTTGTTTGTGGAAATCTGGTGAGCAAAGGCACTCTTGGTTTTCTGAGATGTGTAAACACATTTCTGAACAGCTCCTGGGAGAGGGCTGGGGCAGCAGTGGAGCGTCACACGTGGGTCACGGTGACACTTCCATGGGACAGGGGCAGGGTCAGGCTTCTGGCACCAGCACCACGTTTCTGTCAGTTCAGAACAGCTTTTGGCCAAAATTTCTCCACAGATCCTTGTACAAAAACCCTGCTCATGCAAATGTCCATGGGGGAGAGGACTGGGGGAAAAGGGTTAATGAGGACTGGAGGAAACTGTTTGCAGATGAAGAGGTCCAAGGTGTGAGTGCAGCAGGAGGGGAGGATGGGGACAGCCTCAGGGACACTGGGTGTGCTGCCATCTCATCCCTGTGCTTCCAGAGAGCCTTGGCTCATCCCGGGATTCCCAAGGAGTGGAAAACCAGCCGAGCCTCTGGCTGCTGAGCCCACTGCAGGGGAAGGGGCTGGAGGAGGGAGCAGTGTGTTTTGAAGAGCTGAAAGCACAGGAGCTGCCTGGGGGATCTGGGGTGGGGATGGAGACCAAGGTACTGAGCAGATGGATCATTTTCCTGGGAAGACAGTGGCAAAATGAAAACACAACTCTCCGAAGGCATTAAACTATTGCTTCTTCCAAGAAGTTTGGCTGTGCAGAAAAAGCCGAGTACAATGGGCTTTCACCCCTTTTAGTGAACAACACGTGCGGGCCCCGGGGCCCCGCGGTGCCTTTGTGAGGCAGAGCCGGGCGGGTCCTGCAGGGACAGACGTGGGAAAGCCGGGAGAGGCTGCGTGCCTGGGCTGGGACTGGGCTGGAGTGGGGCTCCGAGCAGGATTTAACTCCCAGCTTTTCTGGGAAGGAAATTTGTTTTGCTAGAACTAATCATTGGCATGCATTTTTCATTAGTGTTATTATCCCAAAGAAAGGCTGCGGTAAAGCACTCAGATATTTGTTACCTCTGGGGGAATTTTACAAAGGGAGAAGGAAGGAGGGGAGCAGAGCTGAATGGCAGCTCCTGTTGGTATTCTGCTGTGGTGCCTCCAAACTGATCTTCCCAATCAGCTCAGACTTAATGCCAAAGCCTGCTCAAATACACAAATCATATGGAAACATTTCAGAGGCTTTATATAGCTTGGTTTGATAAGTCTTCTCTGGATGAAAATTGGGAATAATTTTGCTTTTCCTGATTTATACAACTGTTAATGGTGAGAATTATTGCCTGTGCCAGGCCCCTGGGTGTTCACCAGGTGGGTGTGGGATGTGCCAGGTGTGTGCAGCCCAAAGGGGGGCTGGGGGGTCTCTGCTGTGGCTGCTCCAAGGTCCCTTCCAGTGCTGTGATTCTGGGCATCTCTGGTGCCAGGGATGTGGGCGCTGAGTGGGGAATGTGCAGTGAGTGATAAATTGTGAGAATACAATCTGCTGGGTCTGGATATGGAATTCCCAGGGCTCCGGCACTGCTGGCCTCCTGCAGCACCTTCTGCAGGTGGAAACCTGAGCAGTGAAGGCTGCAGGGAGGTCCCCAGGAGGGGAGAGGAGGCAATGGATGCACAGCAGTTTCTCTATAAATGTATAGCACAGCAGAAGTAATTTAAAAATAAGAAAAAAAGTCTCTTGGCTTAGTGAGGAATCTTTACCTCAGCGTGGATATAAAACAAATTAACTGTGATGTAAACAGGAGGTTGAAGAGGCTACAGCTGTGATTGCTGGTGGAAGGATATTGAAAGTAGGGTGATTCCTCTTTCATAAAGATTTTGGTTCCATTTAAGTTGGAGATCAGATACTCCCGAGAAAAGATATAAATTATAAAGGCACTAAACTTCAGTACCAATAAGCTCCCCAAATTTATTTGCATTTGTTATCTGGCAGTTTCATTTACAGTGAAGAAACTTTCACTGTGGATCAGATCTTTTTAATATTTCCTCATAACTTCCCAGTGACAATCAGTTTTTCCATTAGGAGAGATCAGACACATAAGTAATACTGAGAGAGCTACATGAATACCAAGTCATTCATTAGGAGCAATGCCACTGCCATGAATGCTGAGTGAATAGACTGTGAGGGGACACTGAAAATTAAAGGTTATTCTGGGTTCATTAACTTCTGCACTCCTTTCTAAAACAAAACCTTGGGTGAGAGCAGCCTTTGACTCCTAAACGGGATCTCCTTGTTCCCTAATTTAAAAAATATTAACATCATTTAACTGTTTCCCCTTTCTGCTCAGTATGTGCAAGAAAAGGCAAGTTTGAATTAATGTTGGTGGAAGCGAGGAGCAGACAGAACCGTGTGTGTGTGTGGACAGGGCTCTGCTTTGCTTTGCTTTCACTTTCACATTATTTGCCCCAAATGCCCATCTTGGTTCTCAGACAGGGATCCTGGGCACCGTGTCCTAGTCCCTCACTCGACCTCCTGGAAGTGTTTAAAACCAACCTACAGCACTCTGTAGGGGACAGCAGTCAGACAGATGCAGCCTTGAATATCCCATAATAGCTGCCTAACACGGCTCAGTATTGAAATACAATGCTCTTACCTGAAACACACTTGGCCTGCTCTCTGCTCTCCCACTTAACCAAGCAGGCAGAATCCCTCTCCTCGGAGCAGTGGATAAGGCTCTTTCCAACAGTGTCTCTAAAGCCCTGGGTAATTCCTGGATGGAGATATGAGAGAGCAGCTCTCAGCAGCTCGCTCTAAAGCCAGCAATAATATTTCTTCCTTACAGAGTCTTATGTTCCTACTATTTTATTCTGATTTTCTGTTTGTGTACCCGGGCTGCCTTTAGTCAAACAAAAAGAAGTGGTGTGGTAGCAGCAGCAGTTTGTCTCTGCTGCAGACTCAGAGGCAGCAGATGCCACAGGGCTGCTCTGTGACTGGGCTAGGTATTGGAGCCTGCAGAGAAAATGTCTTGTAGGAGCAAACTGTTTCTATCTGAGCTCCACAGCTCAGCTTTGCCTTCCTGGGCTGGTTTTTAAGGTTGGGTTGGAAGGAACCTTAAAGCTCATCTCATTCCAACCCTCCCACCATGGTCTGGGGCACCTTCTGCCAGCCCAGGCTGCTCAGGGCCATATCCAGCCTGGCCATTTGTCCTCTAAGTGTCACTCATGTGTGAGTGATGCCTTGGTGAGTGCTGTGTGATTGGTTAAGGACCAACAGGCAGAACCTGAGCTTTGTGTGTGGATTGTTACATGGGAGGAGCGACTGCACGGTCCAGCCTGTGATTGTTTCACTCATTTATTAATCCCAGGCAATTATTCCCTCAAGTTCTTGGGGTAATAGCTGCAGGTGATTCCACCCCTTTGGTGATGGAGAAGAGTGACTGAGTCACCAGAGAGGAGCTTTAGTTTGGAGCTGAGAAGAGGTGCTGTTTTCTTCTGGATTTTTTTGGTTTAGTTGTGCTCGTTGCTGTGGTTGCAGAGCAGGAGTCACTGAACTCCCTGGGCTGCTTTGCCCTTCTTACGCAATCCCCACAGCTTAAACCTTGATTTAGGAAAGCTCAGAGCTGTCTGCCTCCCCCTCCCTCCAGCAGAGTGTTAAACAACCCCTAATTTCATGTGTCCACCCAGCCTCCAGCTGGGAAAGCCCAAAATGTGGTGACCAGACAAGGTCAGAGCTCCTTCCAAGCTGCTTCCCACCATTCCCAAGGCTCTGGGAGTCGCTACCACCTTCCTGCCATGGGCTGGGGGATTCCCCTGGGCAGCCCATGGCACAGGGCTCCCACCACTCCCAGCACACGGAATTCCCGGCTCTGGTTTGATTTTTCCTCCCTTCCCCTACATGAGTTACTCTTTTCAGCTCTGTAACCTGTGAGCCGGAGGAATTCTCAGCCAGCGACAATGGGAAGCTCTGGAGCTGGGGATGAGGGAGGTGGAGAGGAGAGAGGCTGGGGAAAACGCCTGGGAGGTGGGGCTGGCTGCCGAGAGAAAATATCCTCCCGAATTTCGGGAAAACCGTGCTGCTGCTGGGAGGCGAGAGGTTAAAGTGAGGCAGAAAAGTTTGTGTCAGCCCTTTTTTCTGATTTTTCCCTTCTCCTCTCCTCTGGTTTCTCCGGGAGCGTACCCCCTCCCCGGCTGGGAAGAAGGAGGTTTGCTGTCTTTGTGTTTTAACTGTAGCAAAAAGATTAAATTGTTTACGAGCTGCGAGCCCCGGCTGCCTGGATGAGCTGGGAGAGACAAAGATAGACAGTCTAATTCTCCGGTGTACTTTGTGCTTCCGTCCCCCTGCGCTGCCACTAATTCTTTTATCTGGCCCTAACACTCCAGGCATTATGTGCATTCATAAAAAAAAAAAAAAAGGAAAAGAAAAAAAAAACCTAAAAAAAAATCCTAACTGAAGCAGGCAAAATTACTGTTCTCTTCGCTTTACCTCTGATAACAATCTCTTGAATACTGATTACTTTTTTTTTCCCCCAACACAAAGCGACCAACACAAGTTGGTCTTTAACCCTTTATCTTTAGCAAGCAGAAAGACACGAGGAACATCTTACTCAGTTGGAAAAAAAAATAGCATACAGAAGAATTACTGTTATCTCCTAGCCAGAAGAGGAACAGCAGAGATAAGAAAAGCCTGAAGAATTAAAAGGAACGTTGCATTTGGGCTGTAAATTCGTGCTGAAGCTGGTTCTATTTGTCTGTCACTAGGGTTCATAATTTTTCGAGGTTGTTTTGATAGACTTATTGTGAGGACTGCATAGAAAACTCATCAGCATTTGTTGCCTCTGAGCATTATTGTCAGTGGTAACCGCATGGTTATAGACTGGAGGAAGATAATGGTTGAAGTATAAAGGAGATAAAGGCAAAACCTCTTCTCATTAAGGGCTATCTCCACCTCTGCAGACTCTACAGTATTGAGTGACTGGCGCTGGTGCATTGGGCATAAATTATAGCAAAAAAACCTAAAGGCAGCGTCATTATTTCGAAAAAGTTATAATGACATGCCATGGGCTTAAGACCTATTTACACCAAAGAGGGACAATAAATCCAGAGGGAGCTGGTGTGGAGTGCCCAGCACTGCCTCCCCATCGATTGGACCCTGCAGGAGGCTGCTCTGGAAGGGCCACATCCCCCTCCAGAGCTCCTGCACACCCCAGAGCACGCTGAGGAGCCAGGGAACGGACCCCCGGGGCAAAAAGGTCCTTTTGGGTTGTTTTAAGTTCTAATTTGGAAAAGCCCCCCCTGGGCAGATCTTCCCCCAAGGTTTGTGCAGCTGAAGCCACCTAAAAGGGCTGTGGCAGTCTCTCCATGTAGCTGGTGGTGTCCTCCCTGGTGCCATTGCATTGCTGCCCTGCCCTTCCTGTTTATTTTATCCAGACTGCTGTCCTGCAAAGGGATAAAGTCTCCTTTCCATTGCTCTTTCTGGTGCTGCTCTTTTCCCTTTCCCATCCTCGGTTGCCTGTGGTTTGATCTCTTTATCTTCAGTGTGGTGGTGGAAGAATTATGTTCAAACTCGAGCCAGGTCCACAGCAGATAAAGCACACTCCTAAAGTTGTTTTTATTGGGTAGGATTGTAAAGAACACTCCGTACACCTGCAGCACTGGTTATCTGGAGCTTTCACAGGGTCTTTCTAAACTGGAATGAGTTTCCAGTGCCCCTCTGAGGAGGAGGAGGAATTTTTGCACTTGGAGAAGCAGAGGCCCAGAAGAGGCTGGGTGGAGCTGGGAGGGTTTGCTGGCAGCACCTGCCTTGCCTGGACCCAGAGCCCTGCTGGGATCACCACCCCAAGTGCCTTTTCAGTGGTTGTGCTGGATTAGTGGCCCCAGAGGCTCCTAATCTGCTCTCCATATGGCACATGGAGGGTGAGCATGCCCCGGCTGCTCTCCTATTGTGTCTCAGGGCTGATTAGATGGGAAAGTCCCCAGGATCCAGCCCAGGCTGCTCTCCCCAGCCCATCCAGTTCAGATTTGCTGGATGCAGCTGCCCTTGCTGCTTCCCTCTGCCCCCATGCCATGGAGCATGCAGGGCTGTCCCCTGTGGGTCACAGCCCGCTCACACTTGGGACATTGTGACATTCAGACAAACCTTCCCTTGTCATGGAATCCCAGAATCCCAGAATGGTTTGGGTTGAAGAGGCCTTAAAGCTGATCTTGTTTATGTCCTGCAATGGGCAGGGACACTTTCCATTATCTCAGGTGGCTCCAAGCCCTGTCCAACCTGTTCTTGGACACTTCCAGGGATGGGGCAGCCACAGCTGCTCTGGGCGCCCTGTGCCAGGGCCTCACCTCCCTCACAGGGAGGAATTTTTCTCTATCATCTATCTAGCCCTGCCCTCTGGCAGTGTGAAGCCATTCCTCCTCATGCTGTCACCCATGTTCTTGTAGGTGGTCTCTCTCCATCTTTCTTGTGGGCTCCCCTCAGCTGCTGGAAGGCCCCACCTGGGTCACCCAGAGCCCTCTCTTCTCCAGGCTGAGCACTGCCAGCCCTGCCAGCCCTTCCCCGTTGTGTGAGGGGGTAGAGCTGCTCTGTACCACCCTGACAGGGCCTGTCCCACTGCAGGGAGGGAGGGATGTCCCTGCCACCCCTCCTGCACACACACTCCTGGTGTTTGTTGTTTAATCAGGCATGATCCAGCAGAGGCCTGGCAGAGAATTGGCTCCATCCATAACTCTGGGAGAAGATTGTGAGGAAATGTGAATGCTGGTTCCATTTCTGAGCTGCCCATGACATAGTGGCCAGTCTGCAGGGAGATAAGGGCAGCAATAAGGCTGTTGCACTTGATTTGGAGGTTGTTCTGCTGTTGCCACCAACTTATTGATAATTTTGAGCTTCACTACAAATCAAGGCAGGCCCAGGAGTTGGTTGTTGGTATCCAGTCTGTGTTCCTGACCTCAGCTTTGTCACTGGCACTGAAATGGGAACCAGCTCTAAAGCCAAGCTGTGTCAGCTCTTCTGACACACCTGGGCATGAAGCAAAAGAGAGGTGGAATGTTTGGGGACAGTGACAGGGTGGGGCACTGCAGGTGCTGAGGGTGAAGCTGCTGGGATCAGGGCCTTAGGGAGCCCAGTGGGACTCGTTCCCACCACTGGAGGAGGCAGATGTGCAGTTCCATGGGGATTGAGGCATCTGGGGGGAGCTCAGGCGTTCCCTGGCAGTGCCTTTCCAGGGTGATTGGCAGCTGGCAGGGAGGAGGCTGCTCTGCAGATGCAATGTTTGTGTCTCTGTCCTGAGTGGGCTTTCCAGATCAGTGATAACCCCAGGGCTGGCTGAAGAAATGTCACTCTAAATACAGGTATCGACCTCAATAGAAATATTTTCATTTTACAGTGTGAAATGCCAGCAACGTTATCTACCTGATGGCTCACAGATTATAATGTCTGTTCCTTCCCAGCACAGGTACAAGCCTTCCATTGAGGCTTACAATAAATACAGACATGGGTTGCAGTAATATTTCATTTTTGATGGCAGAGCTGTGGGTTTTGATTATATAAATCAGGCTTTAGAAAAGGAATACAGCTTTGTGACTGACTGAATAAATAAGTAAATGCAAATGTAAAAGTCCTTACAAATAATAATAATAATAATAATCATGATAATAAACCCCACAGCTTTCGAATGGACATTCAGGATCAGCTAGAAAACATTGCACTCTTGGTGTGAATAGGAGAAATCAGTTGGGTGCAGCATGCAGGCGGGTTCCTGATAAACTAATGCTCCTTCACACAATTTACAATCCAACTGAATTCATTTGCATGACAAAATTGGCTCGGGTATTCATGTGTTGCAGCAAGACAAGTGTAACATTACAAAGAACAAGTAACCATGGGGAAGGTTAATGCAGACAATAAGGAAATACAATGACATGAATCGGGTTCTTCTTTTGCCAACCTTTTATCTGAAATAGAAAAATAACAAGCTCCCACCCCCCATTCCTCCTTGGGAATAAAAGAGTTGTTTTATGGAAATGGGGGGAGGGAGAAAATGTGCAAAGTTGGCAAATAAAGATCTGTAATTTCTCTTTTCCTACCTCATGGATTTGCAACGTGTGTGCAGGGAAGGTGGGAGAGAGGAAGGCTGGGATGTTGTTGTTTTGGAGGAGGCGATGTTCAGCCAGATGGAGTCGATCCATCAGTGAGGGACGCGTGCCTGGGAGCTGTACTTACACATCCCGGGCAGTTCCCTGCCCTGGGGCTGAATCCCATCCTGGAGCAGGAACTCCAGGTCTGCCAGCTTGGGCTGAGCTCAGCTGGGATGGGCTCTGCAGGACACGAGGTGCTCACCTGTGAGGACACTGATGGTGCTGAGCAGTGCTTGCAGTTGTTTGTGTGCCTGCATGGGCATCGGGGTCTCCCGAAGGTGAAATTCCCCCCTGGCCTCTCTATGCTCAAAATTCCAGATCACTGCAAAGGTTTCTGTGAATGCAGATGATTTTTTTTCCCCACATGAGGATAGGCCCACATGGGATGGCTCTGCCATTAGACACAGGATGCTTGGTGATGATCCAGTCAGGGTTTTGTGTGGAATGACATGGGCAGAGTTTTCAATCCAACCTGAAAAGCTCTTTATTGGTTGTTTAGTGAAATTCATTTTTTTAAAAGAAATCTGAAGGATGCAGAATCTATTGAACAGGGCACCATCTCTATTCTGGACTCGTGTCTTTGGGATGAATCCCTGCCCTTGCAGGTGTGGGTTTGCTGCAGAGGCTGCACAGTCAGGAGGCTGAAGGGTTGTGAAGCTGCTCCAGCTGCAGTGGTTTGGAGCCCTGTGTCGGTGTCTCCTTTTCAGGAGCGTGGTTTGGTGCACACCAAAGGGGTTTGATGGCTCCTGGTTGGAAGGGCTGGGGGATCACCGAGGGTCAGCCCTGCAGGGTTCCCCTGTGCTCAGAGACCTCTCTGGGCTGGTGCTGCCTTTCCCTCCCCACTCCACTCACGGCTGCGAGCTCTGGGCAAGCCTCTTGCAGCAGGAGAGTCTCCTCTAAGAGCAAATTCTAATTATTCCAGGCCAGAATTGCTGGTAGAGGAGAGCTGTGCTGGCTAATTGGCTAAATGCTCAGAGCTGGCTGGGAACAAGGACCATGGCACTCTGAGCAGACGGCTCCTTGTCCTCATTGTTGTGCAGCTGAAGTGCTGAGCTCCCTTTGCAGCCGGCATTAGAGCTGCCAGGGCTCTCACCCAGCACCAGGGCCCCTCTTTAGATCAGCTCTGCTCTGCTCAGCAGCCTTGGCCCTCAATTGCCTCCTGCAACAAATCCCTAACAAGTTGACAAACGACTAATTTTAATTTAATCTTTCCCTTTCCAACTTAATGATGGGAAGAAAAAAAAAAAAAGCAGGGGAAGGAAGTGCTCCCCCACATCTTCCCTTCACACCGTTGGCTTGATGGGGAGCTGCACTGCTAAACTGGAGAGGAGAGCAATAAGAGCCTTAGGTTTTTGAATTAAATTTAACCCTGGGGTGCCACTGCTTCAGAGCCTTTGGAGGCAGAGTTGTAAATCATGGCAGCAGATTCTGCTTCTGATGAGCACTTCCCATCATGATGACATTTAAACTATTAATTAATTAGGAGAGAGCAAGATGAGAAGATTTGGAATTCTCCCCTTTGGATAATTACTGTCGAACACATTTGTTACTGTAATGAACGAACAGGATGTGACTTCAGCCCTGCATGTGGGTCTTCTCACATTATTATTATTTTAGTCCACCTTAAAAGGAGAAAGAGAGGGTTTTTTCCTTACAACCATGAGTGGAAATAATCTGTGTTGTAGCATTTTAGCAAAGCTGGGTTTGGGAAGGAGGAAATAGGCGATGGAGTGAGCTGTGAGTGTCAGATATCCTGAGAGCTGGGGTCTGGCAGGTGTGCTGGGCTCTCCTGGGGCAAACCCAGCCTGGCACTGCCCTTTGGGCAGCTTGAGGCCATCAGCTCCTCCCCAAGTCCATCAGAGCTGAGGGCAGCCTTCTTTGAAAACTTATTTTGGACAGAGCCCCTGAGCCAGGAGTGTGCAGGGGCTCCTGTGGCTCGGGCTGTGCTGGGGGGTCCTGGTGGAATGATGGAATGATGGAGTTCCTCCCAAATCCTGCACCAAGCTCGGGACACTGGCGGGCTGAACCACTGCCCTCCTTCCCAGCCCTCCTTCCCACTTCCCTTCAGGAAGATTATCTGGGAGTTGTCCTGGTTTTTCCCATTTCCCCCAGGATTTTGTTTCAGAGCAGTCCCTGCTCTCTCTCCCTGCTGCTCCCTGCCAGCAGAGCTCCTTGTTTACCTCTGCAGTGTTAATATGCCCTTTGCAGATAATCAATCTTGCCTGGCAGGATCAGTTAAAATGAAGTGGGGATGTTCCACGTACCTTGGTGTGGAAATTTAACTCCAGCTGTACTCCCACCTGGAAAACCACATTTCAGAGCTGCTGGGCAGGATGATCCCTGTGTCCAGTGAGACTTGAACCAAAGGGACATGTCAGGGTTGGCTCCTCGAGGGGAGTTCCTAATTGCAGCCATCAGTAATGCAAGGTTTAGGCAGAACCTCTCTGCTGAGGACTCTGGGCTTTTGTGCCCCTCGAACCCCTTTCCCTTTGGGGATTATCTGGGTGTCCAAGCAGATAAATCAATATCCTGCAGGTCTGGGGCTCCCTGCAGCACCCCCTGAAGCCCTGGGGTGGAGGGGTCGTGCTGTGTTTTGTCACCTGGAGCTGCCAGGCATTGCTAGGGCCTGATTTTCCAGAGGAGAGAGCTCTCTCCCTGGTTTTTCAGCAGCTGGCCCTAGAGAATTATCCTCAACTGATCCAATGATTTTTTTTTTTACACAGAAACATTTACTTTTGTTATTTTAAGCAGAACTGTCTCTAGGTACTCCTTTGTCTCATTTTAACTTTCCAAAGAGTTTTTTTCCTCCTGGATGTTTCCATGACCTATTGATATTTTTCTGTTTAATTGGCTCTGTTCAAAGTTGTGGTGGTTTTCTGGTGTCCTAAATGAAGTGAGTTTGGGCTCCCTCTCAGTTCCTGGTGTATAAAATCCCCCTGGAAGGAGCTGCTGTGCTTTAACCTGGATTTTTCCTCAGAACTTTTGCCACCTGGGACACTGATCTTTCCATAGACAAGCTGTAGACTTTGTACTGTTAAAAATAGAAATACTAATTCCTTTTGTGGAAAATCAGATAGTCCTCCCAGTGGAAAAAGAAGTATTTTTAATGTGTTCTTGCAGGAGAGTGACTGCAAAATTCTCTGGGTTTTAATCTTTGCTTCTTTTTGTCACCATGATTCAGACTGAAGGGTTCTGCCTTTGCTCTTATTTCTGGAAAACCCAAACAAAAACATTTCCAAGACCTTAAACGACATTGCTTTTTCCCCCCCTCTCCCTCCAAGTACAAGTAGTAAATGATTTTGCAGGTGTGAGCCCCCCCAGCTCTGTCCCTCCAGGTGGGTTTGGGCAGTGGGTTGGGGATGCCCTTGGTCACCCCTGGAGCAGAACCAGCCCTTTGTTCCCCAGTTCTGGGCTTTGGGGGCTGGGGGCTCCAGTGCTGCTCCCCAGAGGGGTTTGCAATAAATGGATTGAATTGTGGAGCTCTGCCAGTGCCCACGTGAGACAGGGACCCAAAATGACACAGACACACACGGTACCCTCGAGGAAATTAATGCCAGAGGCAAGGTCAGCACAAGGTGGGATTTATTTTGTGTCATGAGCAGTGGGTTTTTTTATTTTTATTTTAAATTCCTGTGATTTTTAAAAAAATTATAGTGAATTGGACCAGAAATGTAGTGTGTTTGTGGAAAGGGCTAAAAATTAAATCTAACCAGGAGAATATTTGAGGGGGGTGATGGAATTAATTTGTTTGTGCTCTGGTATAAGCCAGGATGATGCCAAAACCCTTTGGAGACAGATAAATGCTTCATATGGGAGTCAGAAAACATACAATCAGTCAGCAACAATCATCTTTCTGGAGATTCCAGATAATCCAGGCTTCAAAGCAAAACCTGTGTTTTGGAATATTCATTCTCTGATATTCAAACATCCAACTTTGTTCTTCTAATTATTATTATTCTTTTGATGTTATATCAGACAAGTGCTATAAGGGTCTTAAAAAGGGCAAAATAATTATTTCCTTTATATCTTAATACCCATGTGATGCAGAGGCTTTGGTGGAGAAAGGAATATTTTTTTTGACAAATCCAAAGGGGGAAGCTTGGCAACATGGTACAGTTGAGTGTAACCATAAATAAAACCCTGTGTGAATTCCCCCTTGGAGACACTACAGATCTATTGAACAGGGCACCCTCTCTATAAAAATTGTTCTTGAGAGGTAATAGCAAGCTATACATTATGAAAAAATATAGCACAGGGATTTGCTGTACTTGGAGCAAAACTATGAGAAAAATGGTGGGAGGTAATAAGGGATTGTCGTTCCATCCCATTAGAAATGTGTTTTATTCCAGACACCCAGATTTTATCTTCCCCCTGCACCTGAATTAGAAATGAAACTGCCAACTTTCTAGGATGTGCAAGGATCCACACAGTAATGTGTTTGGGGTTTTATTTTATTTTATTTCCTTTTTTTCCCTTCCCTTTTATTTTTGGTAAACTAATTAGGGCCAGCATAGATAAAGCACACTGTGTGTTATGAGACTGTAAATAACAGAAAAGGGTTTTCTTAGGAAATTAGCACTAGGACACACAGGAAGCTATGAAATCAAATGCCACAAATATATACTGTATTCTCTCCATAGATTAAAATAATAATAAAAAACCTCTAAACCCAGCCATATACAGGAGGGAATCCTCGAGGATTGGACTGGCACAATCCTGTAAAAGAAGAAGTTCAGTAAAAAAAAATCCACTCATTTCTAAAGAAATTTCCCAGATTAGATTTGTAAATCAAAAACCAATATATAACATGCAAGAATTGATCTGTTTTATATTCCTCAGTTACATTTTTGTGAAGCACATTTAGAAGATTTAGAACGTATTTGCGCCTGCTGGTTGAGCCATTATATGCTTGAGTTCATACATCTATTTGTGAGGCTATAAAACAGGCATCGACTACCCATGTAAATTGTGTTCTCCACAATAAATTATATGCATACTTGCAAAAATACATAACTGCTGTTGGTTGGCTTACGTAGGCTGAATACTAATGATGTTTAAAGTTGTATTGTCCCTCTTCTCGGGCCTAATTTAGCCTCTACATCAAAAATTATGTAGGAAAAAACACTTTATCCTCTCACTGAGAAATAAAATGGCACTTACGGGCATCCACATATCTTTCTTTTATGAAACACCACCATTTTCATACTAATTTTAGCTGCAGAGGGTTCATGGCAAAGTCTGTCTCGTGCAAACCTCTGAGGAGGCTTCAGTGTGTGCACACACAGCTCTGTAAAATGGGATTTTGGGGGCTGATGGAAATGGACTGGGGCTTGTGCATGTGACACACGCTCACAGACAGTGGAATCCTTCCTGGCAGCCTGGGTATTTTTAATTCCTAAAGTTCAGGGAGTGTTTTAGCCACACCCCAAGGCTCAGGGCACAGATCCTGGCACACCCTGGCATGCTCTTTGTTGTGCCTCTTGCTCTCCCCTCCCTGCTGCCCATCACAGCCTTCATTCATTGGTTTTTCCCTTATTTCAGTTGTCCTGAGAGCTGGGGGAGGGCCTGGCCCTGGCCCCAGTTTGGGACATTTGCTGTGGCTGGGTGGCACAGCCCCTGTGCCCTTCCCATTGCTGGTGGCAGGGAGCAGGGATGGCTGAAGGCGCTGGGGAACCTTCCCATGTGTCCCCCTCCCACTCAGCCCTGGCTCTGCCCTCCCCTCCTCACTCTGCACTCCCCTGATAACATTTCCTTCCTCTTCCCAGCCTCTTCCATCAACCTGCTTTATTTATTGCTTTCACCAGTTATTCTTTCCTTGCTGTTTCTGCACAGGTCTCGTTCCTCTCCAGGTTTTGCCTCCCTCAGTGTATTTTTCCCTTTATTCCTGTGTCTCTCCATCCCCTTTCTGCTGTTCCAGTGCTCCCTCCAGCACAAATTCCATGTCTGTGCTGCAGCCCATCCCTCTGTGAGCAGTGGAGCACTGTGAGGCTCCCGGGTACCCCGAGTGGGAGAGGAGAATCTCCCCGTCCTCCTTCCCCGTGTGGGGAATATGGAAGCTGTCACACACTTCCTCTCCTGCCCAATGATGTGTAGGAGCATAATATATCCCCTTTATTGGGCTCACAGCCTGGCAGAGGAATGAGAGAATGAAGTAACAGCCTCCTTCTTCCTCACCCAGAATGTTCAGATTTCCTTTTGGCACCCCCATCCTGGCTGGGATTTCGAGGAGCCCTCTGGAAAAGCTTGGTCTGTGTCTCTGGGGACAAAGGCACAGGGACAGCAGTCTCCAGTGACACAGGGATGTGCTGTGAGGCTGCAGGAGCTGCCTCCAGGCACAGCTGGGGCTGGAAACCCAGCTCTGCTCTGCAGCCCAACCTGTGCCACTCTCGTGCTGAACTCAGGCTGTATCCCAGGGCCAGGCTGAATCCCAGATTTTATCCCAGGCTGAATCCCAGATTTTATCCCAGGTTATGTCCCAGGCTGTATCCCAGAACCAGCTCAATCAAACTCTCCAAAAAGCAGGTCACAGGGTTTGCTTTGCCATGAGCTGGGAGGGGAGGAAGGGACAGGTGAAAACTCAGAGTGAGGGCCAGAAGGGTTGTGATGTGCTCAGGGGTTTGTACAGGGTTTCTACACATCCATATTGTTTTCTTTGTTGTTTTTCTTTGTGTGTGATCAAACTTCTAGCTTCTGGAGGAAAAAGTCACTCCTGGAAGGGCCCCGAGGTGTGCAAAGAGCAGGGGACTTGTTGGGGTTTGTGGGCAGGGGCAGTTTTTGTGCCCAGGCTGTGGAAGAGCAGGGTGCACACGTGATGACAAAGACAATTCCACCCCGTTCACACCCTGCACTGCTGATTTATTTGTTGTCACCTTTCTGGGAGTCTGTGTGGCAAAGCCTCAGCACTGAGGTGCTGCTTGGGGAGGGGTGGCAGACCTTGCCAGAGGAGCATCTGCTTTTGGGGGCAGCATGGGGTGTCTGTGTCCCAACAGAGCAAAGCTCTGGGAGTGCCTGAAGTGCAGGAAACCCTCCTGGGACAGGGGGGGCTCATGGCCCCATCCCTGAAATCCACCCTCACTGGGCAGAGCACAGCCCCCCAGGACAGGTCCCACCACAGCCCCTTGGACAGGAGTGTTGCTTTAACACCACAGAGTCTCAGAGTTGCAGTGGCTGACAAAGTAACCCAGATATAATTTTCCTTTGTGTCAGTTCTAGCCACTAAAATTAGTATTAAGAGACACAGAAAGCTCAGTGGAGTTTTCCCAGTTTATCCTGCGGCTAATCTTTTTATATCTCTTTTTTTCCCCCCTTCTCTAAAATCAGGGGGAGGGGAAGCCCTTCCATTCCCTGCAGCTGGCATGTCTAAACTCCTAACATATGTGCTTCTTATCCAACATACAGTAGCTTAGGACTTTTCAAAAACACAGAACCCCTGAATCCAATAAAATTGCAAATTTCACTGTATTTCACAATATCCTAAATAAACATGAACAGCGTGCATTTCTCTTTCTGGCATCAAATATTAATCTGTCCGTGGTCGGAAATGTGCTTTCCATCTTGTGTGCGCTCACATTGGGTAAACACTTGGGAGATTGCTATTCCAGACCTTTCATTCTCTCCTAGAGTCAAGAGCATGACAAATTTTTCTCCTAATTACACCTGCCACTGTTTGCCTTCTAATACTGTAAATCCTCCATCACATAGTTTTTCAGATTCAGGATTAGGTTCCTTCTCTGTCATACAAATGACTGGAGGTGCAGTGTGCAGTTAGCAATGCACATTAGGAATGTTTAGGGTGGGTTGTCTCTTTTCCCTAAGTGAGGAATCTGTGTGAACAGAACCTGTTTGGTGTGTGGTGTTGAACCAGGACTCTGGGCTGGTTTTTCTGGATGTTTGGAGCCAGCAGAGCCCCCTCCCTCTGTCTGAGAGCACAGCCCTGTGCTTGGCTCTGCTTTTTGCAGAACAGCAGGGGCACAGGAACCCCAGGCTGCCCTTCCCTGGATCCCTGCTCCACTTTGCAGCTGGCAGAGGGATGGGGGCAGCAGTGCCTGCTGGATCTCTCTGCTCTGCTCTATGTTTAAGTGAAAGCCTCTTGGGCAAAGAGGCCGTTTTGCTTTGCTGCTGCAAACCCTCCATTACTGCCTTGCAGCAGGGGGGCCCAGAAATTGGGCCAGCTCTGAGCTAATCGAGAGTTAATACACAAATGATGAGCTGGGAGAGAGCAGTGCTGGCGATACAGGGAAGGACACGCAGTGAGGAAGAGCTGCAGCAGAGATGGCCACAGTGCCTGTGCTCCAAGTGGGCGTGGGAAGAGTTTGCACATGGCTTTGGGATGTGTGGGTGTCCCAAATGCAGGGTGTGTGTGACACAGAGTGACCAAGGGACAGGGGACAGGGTGACACGCATCGTTCCTGCCCTGAGGGTAAATGGAGCTGCACTCTGAAACACCCAAGAGTCAGGCTGATGCTGTGGCAGCAGAGAAAATTCGTATTTTTGCAGTATTTTTGGGGTATGGGAGCCTTGCTGTGCCGGCACTCGGGGTTCCAGTGCAGGGAATAAATCAAAGGCTCAAGCCTGGACAGAGTGAGAGAGACAATTCCTTGATTCCCAGGTAAATCAGCTGAGCTCTGTGTGGATGGATGGAGCAGGATCTCCCTTCCTTCCTCTCAGCACTTGTTTAGCCAACTGCCAAGAAGGCAATAACTCCTTCCCTACTAGCAGGCTTCCAAAAGTTACATATTTTTATTGGCAACCTGGGCAGAAGGGAGGAATTAGGTTCATTATAAATCAGTCTCAATTTTCAAAATGTAAGTGACAAAATTGCCCTCTGTCTGATCTGCTTCACAAGACTGTTTGGCTCTTTTGGATTCTCTTTTTCTTTGAGAAACGGGGAGATTGAGTAAATTAACTTTACTTTGTTTGAAAAATTCTTGCTCGCAGGGAAAGCTTTTTATTTATTCATTATATAAAATCCAGTCTTTCTTCTGGCTGTATCCCTTCAGGACAGCCCCTTGAAGGCTGTGGAATGAGCACCTCCAGTTTGGATGGGGTACTCAACACACAGGATTTAGGGCACATATATGGATTATTCCTGCACCCCAGCACAGCTGTGAGAATATTACTTTTGTAGTGCAATTAAACCTGAATTTGAAATTAAAATCCCAGAGTGATCCTGGGGTGGATCAGCCCTTTGTAAAGCTGCCACAACCTCAGCCATGGCCCCACTGATGGGGAGGCGCCACTGCAAAACCCACCCTGCTCTGCTCAGGATTCCTTCCAGTCCTTATGGGCAAACAGCAGCTGCTGCCACCACGGTGCCATTTGTGCCCAGCACCATTCCAGGGGCGGAAGGGGTTTTGCCATCCCAGCACCATTCCAGGGGCGGAAGGGGTTTTGCCATCCCAGCACCATTCCAGGGGCGGAAGGGGTTTTGCCATCCCAGCACCATTCCAGGGGCGGAAGGGGTTTTGCCATCCCAGCACCATTCCAGGGGCGGAAGGGGTTTTGCCATCCCAGCACCATTCCAGGGGCGGAAGGGGTTTTGCCATCCCAGCACCATTCCAGGGGCGGAAGGGGTTTTGCCATCCCAGCGCCGTTCCCAGCGCTGGTGGGGCCGGTGGGGCCGGCCGGGCACAGCCGCGGTGATTTACAGCGAACGGGAGGGGCTGTGGCTGTGACCTGGTTGTGACCCCAGCGGAGAGCGAGGCAACGTTTGGGTGCAGCACAAACAAAAGGTTAAATGCTCCGGTTCCCTGCTCAGACAGAGCCAATCATTCTGAAGAGTCCGTGTCCCCCCTTTAATTGGTTCTTTATTTCATGTAATATTTCTTTCTCCTGCTCGTGCTCTTGTCCACGCAAACTCTCCCACTCGCCCTCCCTAAAACATCTGAATAGCAGCGACTTTAACACCGAGCCCAGCCCTTTCCGAGCCTCCTCCCCGCGGGCTGGGTAACATCTCCATCACTCGTGGCGCCTTTAACGAGCTCCATCTCCCGAGGGTTCCAGCGTTCACTTCCAGGGCTCTTGCCCTATTTTTCCCCGGGTGTAGGACGCGGTGTCTGGCACGGGGCTGTGCCTTGGCAGAGCGGGGACAGCCGAGGAGGCGGCCCTGGCTCCTCGCAGCCCGTTCGGATCGCCAGGGAGGCACGGACAATATGCTGCGGATCAGCAGCGCAGGGAGCGTGTACGCCAGGGAGCCCTGAGAGCATCCCTGGCTTTGTCTGCTGTCCGCAGCGGGGAGAGGAGAGGCAGAGCTGCAGGCGCCTCCCAGCCCGCCGGCTGCCCCTCTCCTCCTGCCCTTCCCCAGCAAATCTGTCTGTTGGAAAGCTTCCAGGAAAAGTTACCTTCTCACTGTGCCTGCTCTTGCATCATCACCCCGCTGCGGGGTTTTTTTTTGAAAAGGGTAAAGGTAAAATGGAAGCGTTCAAGGTTTGTCTGGCAAAGAAGGATGCCAAAAATCCGAAGGCAGATGGCTCAGCTCCCAGGCCTGTGGCTAACCCTAGGAAAGGGTTAAAATATCCAGCATTTAACTCGGCAGACACAGCTTTGTGTGTCACACATCCCTCCTTCCAGCTGATCAACTGGCTCTCAGGCAGGTTGGTGACATGCCCGAGATCAGACAGGGAATTTGAGGGGTTTATGCTAAACAGGACCAGCTGTGCTGATCCAAACTGGCTCTGTGTGACCAAACTTCCCCCGTTCTGCAGAGCTGGGAAAGCAAACCAGAAGGAAAAGCCAGGTGTCCTCCCTTGGAGTGGTGTTGGCTGCTCCCTCTGATGAATGAGCGCAGGACATAAACGTTGAACTTTGATTAATTCCCGGTGTCCAAAGCCCGCTAGAACTTGGCCATTTGGCCTCGTTGAAAGCAGCACTCAGATGTCACCGTGATAGGAAAAGCAGAAAGCACCTCCAGCAGCAGCCGTGGCTGTAAAACATCGGGAGGAGGAGGTGACAGCCCCGAGTCCCCTGGCTGCCCATCCCCGCAGGGCCGTGCCCCTAAACCCGCGCGGCGTGACCACGGCCCCGCAGCACAGCGCTGGTGAATGGAGCCACAGGAGCTCAGGCACTCCATAAAAAGTGTTTGCCTTCATTTGAGCCACGGAATCGGAGTTTATGAAGTCGTTGTTGAAGATAGATAGGAGCTGCTGCAATAAGTTCAGAGTGGTTTAGGAAACTGTAGGTCCCTATCCCAGCAAGGGGGGTTTTCTCACCTCGGAGCGCTTCTGTTTTCCTTGGGGTTGTTTATGGTTTTGGGCTCAGGCTTGACCTGAAGCATTGGCAATGCTAATGACATTTCAAAGGAGCATCGTGGATTTATGATCCTGTCATTTCATTCAGAGGTTTCCAAATGCCAGATCAGACATTAATTTCTGTTATTTGCTGGTGAGCAGGTCAGCAGGATCCTTGGAACGTGCTGAGAGCCAGGGAAGGGATGCCCAGGCTCCTGTGCCTTGGCCCATCCTGCCAGGGTGCTCAGATATTGAATTTGGTACAGAGGGTCCTACACACTTTACTCTCTGTCCTATACCAAGCTCCAGAAACCAACTCTGAGAGAAGAAAACTTCAGTCTCCTCCCAAATTTTCCCCTTCAGACCGTCTGACAGTGCTCTGGTAGAAGTGAGGAGTTGGATTTGCCTGCTCGGAGCTGAGGGTTCCCACCTTCCCCAGCACAGAGCCATTGCAATTCCCCAGGTGAATATTCCAGATAGATGCACTTATGTACAGAGCTTTTCAGAATATTGTAATTATATTTATCTTCCTGCTCTTGCTTGTAATTTTTTGTTGTTGTGGTGGTGGTGGAAGATTAAAGCCGGTGTTTTATGATCCAGGCTGCTCCTCTCCATCCCCTCGCAGCAAACTGGCAAGATGCTGTCACTTGTGTCACTCACATTTGTCAGTTTGAAGGTGTTGCCCTGCTTACAGCAGCAGCAGCCTTTCCCTGCAGTAAATTAACACTGAGGCATCTCTGAGCTCCCTCCCAGGGACCCTTGGCCACTGCCTGGGCTCCAGCTGCTGCTGCAGGACTTCCCCTGGAGCCCCAGCCCCCTGGGCAGCCTCAGGGGCACCACACCAGTGCTTACTGGGTGCCAGGGCGCTTCTGGAGGAGAGGGCAGGAAATAATTGAGCTTCTAAAATAAGCACTCGCTCGCTCATGGTGTTAATGAGTGAATGGGATTTAATTAATTTGGTCCAGCAAGTGGGTCACTGGTTTCCTCAGCCAGGGAAAGATGTCGTGGATGGGGAGCACAGCAGAGGGTGCTGCCCCTTAAATAAGCATTTCTGATTTCATGCAGGGAGTTTGCTGGGCTTTTGGTTGACTTTAGAACCCACTGAAGGCACTTGGCTGCTGCACCTTCCAAGACACCGGGTCAGAAACTCAGGCAAATATGGGGTGTGGGTCTGCCAGCCAAATTCTGCACCCCAAAACATGAATGGTTTTAGCTTGTGGGAAAACAAAATCCCCCTCTTTAGAACCCCATTGCAGAGTAATAAACCACTCACTGCTCCCAGCCCTGCTGGCTGTGAGCAGAGTTAATGCAGCCACAACTGCTGCTTCCCAGGATCCCAAGAGGAACCCAGGGACCAAGGGATGCAGTTCCTGAAATCTCCTCAGCTGAGATTTCTCACTCCTGCCCCGTGTTTCTGACTCGAGCTGGTTTGTACCCACCACCTTTTATTTAAACATAGGAGGTTTTTTTAAATTTAAATTAGATCTCGGAAAATAGATACTGTGCACCTTTGTGTTGGTAAGAAAAAGAAGTGGTGTCATTCATGTCAGATAATTGGTGGTTTTAGCTCTCTGCAGAATAAATTACAGCAGTCATATAATGGCCTTTCATCCAATCACTTCTCTACTCCAGATCTAGACTTGAAATGAGGTTTGTTGAAAACATCATTTCAGGGATTATTGACCACAGCAAAACCTTGTTGTACATGTTCTTTGTATGTATTGAAAATGCACGAGTTAAAAAGGTAATAGTTGGTGCTTTGCCAGTGAATTGGAAGCTGCTCCCTGGGACCACAGGGGGACCAGGCTCTGCTGCAGGGGCACCTTCGGGCTCTCCTCCTCCTCCAGAGTGAGGATGGGAGCTGGGGGCACTGGGAGCCACTGGGAAGGAGGCTGTGCCACCCTTGGGATGGTTTGGGGGCTCAGATTGGGCAGTGCAAGGAGGGCTTCCCTGAGCCCACTGCTTTGAGCAGCCAAGCTGCTCGGGGTGTTTTGGTGTCTTTGCCTTCTGAACTCTCATCCTCTGTGTTTTTAAATGCCTGTGGTTTAGGCAGCGTGCAAAAAGGCAGCGTGGATATGGTGAGGGAGTTGTACAGGTCACTTTTCAGGGCTTGATTGCATTTTTTATACCCATACAGCTGCAGTCCCTGTCCCTCCCTGCAGCCCCTCGGCAGTGCAGGAGTGCATTAGGATAATCTTGTATCAGGTGCCAAGGAGTTCAAACCAATCTTTACGTGGGGAAAGGTTAAAAGACAATGTGGTCATAATCTACAAATACCAACTCAGGGTATAAGAGACAGTAAAAGACTCTAAAGCTGAACAAGAGAAAAAAAAATAAAATATACAGCAAGGTTCCGTGGTTGGGAACTGATGGCAGAGAAATTCAAATGAGAATTGAAGTGTGTGTTTTGACAGTCACAGTAATTAACCATTGGAGAAAATTGCCAGGGGATATGGTAGATGCTCCATCACTCACAAGTCTTATAAATACAGGCTGAATGTCTTTATAAAACAAAATGCCATTTATTGGGGGAAGAGAACAAAGTTGTGGATGAGGCACTGGAACTGAGGCTGGGAAATTCCTGAGTGTGACGCCAGGCAGGATCAGCTCAGTGCATCTTGCTGGCAGTTAAATCCAGGGATCTGCTGGTGCAGAGGTCTGGATTTTGGCAATACAGCCCCCAGTGGTGCCTTGCACTCTTTCGGTTCGGTTTTTTTGCAGGAATTCAGGGACTTGCTGGTTCTGATGTGAACAAAACCTTGGCTGAGGAATGTGATAGTTCCCACCAAAGCTGAGCTGGACCTGCAGCACTTGCAGAGTCAGATAATTGATCATTTTCTTGTCTAAGGTCCAAAGCACCTGAAATTTGGTCACCTCTGTCAGCTGTAGCATGCCCTGAAAGGATAAATTCTTTTAAAATACTCTTTTCCTTTTATAGATTTGCTCCATTTTCCCACTTATTCCAATCTCATCCATAACCTGGCAGCCCAGGTGATGGTTCTGGAGCAGCAGCCAGGGGGTTGGGTTCCCAGCTTTGCTCCATCAGGGCTGATGGAACCGAGGTTGGGCAGAGTCCTGAGCAGCTCGGGAAGCTGCAGCCCCTCCTGCTTCTCTCACTGTTCAATTCCCTGCACTCGGGGAAGTTCCCGGAGCTCCCTCCCGAGCCTGCCCGGATGCTCTCCATCACTGATTCCGATCTCCCCTCGGACCATTTTGTGTGGGAGGGGAGGGCACCCCGGTGCCTATCTCTGTGCCGGGGCAGGGCTTTTCTCGCCTCCTTGTTTTCCTTCCCACCGGAGCAGCCGGGTCCTGCCGAGGATCCGGGCGCTGCTCTGAGCGAATCCCGTCTGCTTGCACATCCCTTTCCCATCCCGTGCGTGTTCCAGCGCTCGGGTGCTGTCTCTGATGGGGCTGCTGCTGCTCCTCTGCCTCTCGTCTGCCAAGCCACCCTGGCTGCCCGC
>NW_005054368.1:1506638-1509044 GCF_000277835.1 Geospiza fortis | reverse complement strand
TTGTTTTTGTTTTTTTTTTTTGCAAATCTCCAGATGGATACTCGCTGTTCCCAGCGTTTTTCAAAGCTGTATCATTTGGGGAGAGCAGCTTGTGGCTCCCAAGGAAGTAAGAGAGACAGGGTGGAAAAAAATAATGATCCCTGTCTTTGCTTCTGGGTGGAGTTCACGCCCAGCAGTTCAGGAATAAAACCCCAGCACTTGGAATTGCAAAAACACTCCAGAAATGCTCCGTTCTTATCTTTCCTTCCTAGTTTGTAGCGAGTGGATCTATGGCAGAATGTCTGAAACAATTATTCCCCATATTCCCATTGTGAATCAAAAGGACTTCTGAGATATCTAAAGGCAAAAAAGCAGTGAAACAGTAAAAGTCTGAGAATTACCAAAAACCCAGCAGGTTAACCCTTGTGACTGTGGCATGGTCCAAACCTTTGGCTGAATGGGAAATGCTGCATTTATTGAGCAAGGAAAGGAGTGAGTGCTGTGTTGGGAGGGCGCCCCAGTGACAGGCCCCAGGTGCTGACGTGTGCGTGGACATTGGAGGGAAAAAATACCCCTTCAGGAGTATCAAATACGATCCTTTTTGCAAAATCAGGTTTGATTCTGAGGTTTAAAGAGGCCTAAAGGTAGTTCTGGAAGGTTGAAGAGTTCTGGGATCAGGCTGGGACCCATCAGGGAGGGCTCCAAACCAGAGCCAAGTTACAAACCCTACAAAGGGGACGGGGCTGGGAGGAAACCTTGACCCTTTCTGAGGCTTCCAGGTGCTGCTCTGGCTGCAGGCTGGTCCTGCTGTGGACTTGATTAGAGAAAGGGAAACGTCTTCATCCTGCCCAGCATCCCGGGGGAGGCGGGTTAATAGGAGCAGGGCAGCGCCGGGACTGTGTCAGGTCCGGAGAAACAAACCACGATTTGATTGTTCCCTCCACCAGGAGATCAGGGCCCAGATAGGGTCCAGCTGTCCAGCCATCGAGGAGGCTAATTAGTCCAATTAATTAAGAAGTTGCTCCGTGTTTCCCCAGTGTCACACAGGGCTCTCAGAGAGAGAATGACAAGGGTGTAGAGAGCGAGAGGTCACAGGGAAGGCTTCGTGTCTGTTGGGGTAGATACACAGTAATTAAGTGACAATAGACAGGAACTTTGCTGCTAGAAGAGTGCTAATTAAAACCTGTAGGGTCCTGTTCTCCCTCCGGGGATGCAGCATGTGCCCCTACATCCCACTGGCCTGAAGGGGACCTGTTTTTAGGAGCAATTTACTCCATTTGGGCAACAACAACTCTTTGCTCTGTGGCTCTTGCACAGGGGCCATTTAATACATGGTGGACATGCCCAGGATCTCAGGAGGCTTCTTAGACCTCGGGAACATCTGTGGGGAAGTGAGGTTAGGTCTGTTTTAGGGGTGGGAAGGTGAGGCCTGGCCAGGGCTGCTCCCCAGGCAGGGATCCAGGAGGGAAGCTCGGAACCATCCTTTATCCAGGAGTGTCAGATTCACTGGGGACCTGCTCAGTGAGCCTTTCTGTGTGGGGCTAACCTGTGCTCTTGGTTTATATCCATCACTCTGTGTCCTGGGTCCTTCTTATGGCCCAGGAAGACCCTTTCTTCCCCAAGGTGTTGGGTTGGAGGCACCCCAAGGCCATGGGCAGGCTGGCAGCCAGGGGGAACCCGGTGACACCAAGCAGGATATTCACTTTTCCCCTGCCTGTGCTCTCCATTCTCCACACCCACAGCAGGGAGATCCATCCTCGGCTGAAACCTAAGCAACAAATGTTAACATTTCATTTTAAAACCTGAGCCAATCCACTTTATAATCCAGACACGGTGTCCTGAGTGAGCATTGCTGTTGGATAATCACACAGTGGTGTGGCCTTTTGCCCCCGCGCCTCGCACAACACACCCGAGGCATGAGATTAGGCTCCAATAATAACACACCCCGTTGTGCCTTTTTGCTCAATTGATAAACCTGCTGTATTAGGAGATATTGTCATAAAACTGAATGGCACCCTGTAAACCTGAATCACTCTCTCTTCTGTGTAGCCAGGGAATTAGATATTCCAGCTCGTCTCTTGGCTTTATTTCATGTCCCCAATATGCAAGAGACTATATAAGCTGCTGCTTTATTGTTTTTAAAACACTATGAGCAACGCTGGTGCTGTACAAATATCTATTTTATATACTTTGATTCCTGTCTCACTCACTGCTGTGGAACCACGCAGGTCATTTTTGGTTTAAATCTTGCCTGGGAAAGGAGAATTTTCCCTTTTTTTTTTTTTTTCTGCAGAGAGCAGGTGGGGGAGACACTGCTGCTGTACATGGAGCTGAGGATTTCCTGATGAGATTCCAGGTTATAAATGCACACGAGGCACATTGCCAGAGGCACTGTCTGTGCAAGGTGCAGCTTTTAGCCCTCTCCCA
>NW_005054368.1:1493120-1506622 GCF_000277835.1 Geospiza fortis | reverse complement strand
GCTGCTTGAGCTGCAGTTCCACACACAGAGCAGAGAGAGCCCGGGGATGGGGAGAACGCTGCGGCTGGGGGTGGTGCTTTGGGAGGGTGGCAAACTGGGTATCAGTTCTTCACTATAGATGCATACATCATACAAATCCATCCATCTATCCATCCGTCTGTCCGTCCATCCATCCCCACCTTGTGAGTTCCCCTCCTGGTCAGGGCGCTCGGGAGCGGCGGGATCGCGGGAATCCGGCGGATTTCCATGGCACAGCCGCCGCTCCGGAGCCCGGGATTAACAAAGCCGGGGCCGCCCGGGGCTCCCGGCGGGAGGAGCGGCTCCGCCGGCCCCGCAGAGCTGCGGCCACTTCTCCCCTGCTCCGGCCCTCCCCGGGCTGCGGATTAAGCGGGAAGTGATACAAAAGGCACATATGCTCCTGTGTCCAGTCCTGTCTATTCATATGTGTGTTACTTAGCCTAATAAGGATTAGATTTAATGAATTGGAAGGAGTTAACAATATAAAGAGGCAATAGAAAAAGGCCTAAGTAGTCGTAATTCCATTTCATGTAGCTTTGGTGTTGCTTTGCTTTCAGCGAATAGGTGTAATCCTCTTTGAAATCAAAGGTGGTACAAAGTATGAATTTAAATCTGACATTTACAGCTCCTGTAAGATTTAGTATTCCAGAAAGGTTTGCTCTTCAAGAGGGAAAAAAAAACCCCATGCCATCTGCTCTCCAGGACCGTCCCTCCACACAGCTCCTGCACACAAGGTTCATGGCAGTGGGGCTGGTCCAGCAGCAGAAGTGCTGAGGGATGGGGATGGGCAGCAGTTTGAGTTACACCTCCACCCTCTGCTCTGATTTGGGTTGATTTGTTTTAACTCCATGAGTTTGCAAAACGGTGAATGTCATGGATTGCTGTGTGGGAGCTGCAAGCCTGACCCAGGATCTCCATCCATCCATCCATCCATCCATCCATCCATCCATCCATCCATCCATCCATCCATCCATCCATCCATCCATCCATCCATCCCACCTCTCTGGAGGCAGCAGTGGCCTCCCAGTCTGTCCCAGTGCTGGGTGCCAGTGGCACAGGGATGCTCCAGTGCCCAAGCACAGCCATGAGGAGAGTGGCACCTGCTGGCCCCAGGGTCCCCTCAGCTGCCTTTGCCCTGTCAGTGACACTTTGGCCACTCACACAGGTGATTTTTCTTGATCTCTGAGAACTTTTTGAAGCCCATCTCCCATTTGGACCTTGCAGTGCTTTTGCTGTGTGTTCATCTTCAAACACACCAGGTTTCCCACACCTTTGGGAGCATCATCCCTGGGGGAAGCCCAACATGGCACTGGTGGTTGGGGAATGGGAAGTGGGGGAAGTTGGGGTGTTGGAAGTGGCAGAAATCAATGGTGCAGCCATGGAGGTGCAGCGTCGCTCCTCCTGCTCCCCCTGTACAGTGTGTGCATCAAAGCTGTCCTCCAAGATATTTTTCTGGCTCCTGAAAGCAGACAGGCTCTGCGTGGAGGTGTCATTTGCTGCCTGTCCCTTATGTCATTGATTTTTAAGTCGTTAATTAACGCTAGGTGTCAGCCTGGAAGATGAATTCTGGCCCTACTCTCCCTTCTCTTTTGTTTTTTGGATTGTAAATGTTATAGATCGACCATGATGGAGGGATGAGGGGTCAAAGGACATGAGAGCATCTCTGCATATGTGCACACAGTCCTCCCGAACTGCCCATCTGTATCACTCAATAGATGGGGACGGGTGGCGGGGGGGGACATCCCTTTTGTGCCTGTGTCACTCCAGATAGAGACATAGCAGCTCTATGGGGTGGATGCTGAGCCCTGGCTCTGTGCACATGCGCTGCAGGGGAATGTCCTCACTGCCCAGCTGGGCCACGTGTGGGCTCGGGCTTGGCTTTTCCTCCCTGGGAGGAGGCAATGCCACTTGAAAGACAAAGTTGAACACCTGGAGCCTGCACAGCCCCTGCCAGGTACTGATAAAACAGCAAAGCAGCCAGTTTGTGTGGCAAGAGCTGTGTGATGAGCAGGAGGGCATTCCAAAGGGTTAAGGAAGCAGGTACTGCAGGATTTGGGGATTTGTGAAACATGATCCATTCCCAAAGCCCCAAAATAGGGTGTTCTTCAAAAGCCTCTGAAGGTAAATGTTATCTTTGCTGGGAGTTGTCAGTGGTGCTCCCTGGTGTCATGGTTTTTACTTTCTGCTGTGTTTTGCTCACTGGCCATGGAGGAGAGCTGCATTCTCCCACTTCTCCTCCTTCCCACCTCCCTCAGCTCAAATTCACCTCCCGCTCCCTTCTTCCTCTGACCTCTCTGGAAACATCTCCCCTTGGAAGTGACACAAACTAGAGGGCTGAGAGGGAGGAGAAGCCCTGCTGCTCTGTAGAAGTTTGGGATGTTTGACTTTCTGGGCACTGTTGATTGACTGACTGATGATGCTGTAAAAACCCCCACAACTCCGGGAGCAAAAATTGCAGATGAACTTTGGAGGAGGTGGCACTGAATTTTCCCACACGTGGATCCAGCCTGGGCTGAGCTTGTTTTCCACCCTGGAAGCTGATCCAGCCACACACACTGTGCTAATCCACTGTCCCCTCACTGTACTGTAAATCAATGGCAGGTCACTCGTGCAGAGTCTCTGTGCTCTGGGGTTAAGAGCGGGCTCAGCCCCGGTGGCTCCAGGTCACCGCGGCCCCGCAGCCTCCAGGGCATCGCTCCAGGCCGGGATTTGGGGCTCAGCTTTTATGAAGTGGGAGAATAATATCTGCCATGGTCAGAGGGGGTTTTGTGGGAGAGCTTTGGGCTGTGCAATTAATCATTAACTGTGTTTTGCTCAGTTTTCCTCTTTCCAGAGGAGCAGAGCTGAGGTCATGGAAAGTCCTGTGCCCAACAGCAGCTTTAAATGTCCCCCCTCCTCTGCTGATTTGCAAACTTTAGAGTGTTTCTATAGTTCTGATAACTTTTTGCTCATCCTGCTTCACTTTTTCTCCTGAGAATTTCTCATATTCTGCATATTTCCTCCTTCTTCTTGTGTGTATCCATGTGAAACAACACAGATGCACAGAAAAAATATAGAAAGTTTTAAATTGTTGTTGTTACAAACTTGCGCTGTGGCTCCTGTCAGTCCATAAAGATCACTCAGGTCTTGCAGGAGGCTCCTGGGGTAATGTCTGAAATTTAGGAGCAGAGCGTTCAGACAAGATTAGCCGATCTGGGCATGACAAAAATCCACACCCAAAGGAAATGTCTGACTCTGGTTCACTCATGGAAAACACAAACCTGTCTGAACTCCTCCTGTGTGAGCTCGTGGGTTTGGCTGAGAGCAGAAGGATCCTCCTCTGTGGCTAAGGTTCAACCTCCTGCATAAATCTCTGCCAAGTCAGGTCTCTGCTGTCTGCCATCCTTTGGGGACGCTGATCTGAGCCGTGGGTGACCCTGGGGACGAGCTGTCCTGTCGTGTGTCAGCACCCCATGGCAAAGTGCTGCATGGAGAGAGGATCTCCTGTAAAGCCAAGGAGCAGAGAGCAGCAAGGAGCACGTTACCTTAAATCAAACGTGAGCACACAGCCAGGCCCTGCTTCCAATAGGACACTGGCTCTGGGAAATTTACAGTATGCTTGGTTAAGGCCAGTCATTTTATTCCATAAGCAGCACTGCACCGTGGGGTTATTGCAGTGCTGCCAACAGAGGCTGTAAATATCCCTGGACAACAAAACTATTCATTAAAGAAATGTACCCTCAGCCGTCCAGCCTTAAGTTTGCTGACACTTAAATCCCCTCTCGAATGGTGCTCGTGGTTGAGGCTGGCTGCAGCCATGGCCCTGCAGCTCCTGCTGGCCGGGGAGCTGGGGATGCTCTGTGCAATGTGTGACCTGGCCCTGAGCTGATCCCTCCCTGCCCTCTCCAGCCAGCTGTCCATAGCATGGTGTCCATGCCATCCTCTGCAGCCCAGCCAATGGCATGGGGCTCCTGCTGGTCCCTCAGGCAGGACCTTTCATCCAAATCTTTGCTATTTTGCCCGTTCAGAACACACTATTGTTGAAGTGACACCTTAATGCCACTTATCTGATGGATCTGTTACCTGCCTGCCTGCACAGGGATGAGGGAGAGGACTGAGAGAATCCTTTAATCATTGCAATTGGAGAAACACAGCTTAGGCAAACCTCTAAGAACGAGCAGCAGGGACAGGACCCAGGCAAGGGCTGGAGCTGTGGCAGGGAGGGCCAGGCTGGAGATCAGGAAAGGTTCTTCCCCCCTGAGCACTGCCCAGGCTCCCCAGGGATGAGCAGGGCCCCGAGGCTGCCAGAGCTCCAGGAGCCCTTGGACAGCGCTCCAGGGATGCCCAAGGGGGATTGGTGCTTCTGAGGTCCCTTCCAACCCAAACCACTCTGATTCTATGATTGTGTGATCTGAGCAGTCCTTTTTAATGAGTAAAGAAGTCCTCCCCACATAATTCAGCACTTTGTACCAGTTCCAGAGCAAACAAAGTTGTATAAATAATAATTAACAGTAACAAATGTGGAGATTTAAGGGAGACATGCAGGAACAACACTTAAGGGACAGACAGGGCATCTTTCATGGGATGTGTTAACGAGGCAAAAATTGATTGTGCAGCGTCGTTCAGGGTAGATTTGCCTTCCCACAGCAAACGCCTTTTCCAATTTTTATCCTGCTTTGGAAACAACTTCCTGTCCTTCCATATTGTGGCTCTTCTAAACAAGTGTTGTGTTTAAAAAGCCTGTGTTAAACTGTGTTAAGTAATGTAAGCAAACAGCACATGTGCGATGCTGGCGGGTGCGGGTGCTTTGCATACTGATTTGTGGCTCTGCCTCCGCCGCTCCTGGCACCTGATCTTTCTTGCAAACGAGGCTATTTTGCCTCAAGGGTTCTCTACCGATTAAGTAATAAATAAATAAGGATAAAATGGGCCCAGCCTTGCCTAAAATAATTTTGGAGGTTAAAAAAGAGAAAGATGGAGGGGGTTGCTATTGATCGGAGCTTTTAAAACATTGCGGCTACTTTTCTGCATTAAATGATGATAGTTTGGGGAGCTGAATATGGAGGGGAAGAGGGAAAAATAACAACACTGCATGAGATGGAGGGGTTTATTAGCCAGCAGAGATTGGTTTGTTTGTTTAGGTTTTTCTCGGCTATTCCTTACTATCCCCCATGTGCTTGCAGCAATGTAGCAGATTTCCCTGAACTTGATTCCCTCTAATGAATGCTGCTTTTTAAATCGGGCTTGTAGAAGTTTATTTTTGGAAGCCCAGAAAGGGATTTAGGGCTGAATTCCTTTCTTCTTAAACTCTCAGGTTGCAGGGTCTGGCCCAGGTTTGTCTGATGTATTAAACCTGACACCGTGTTATCTAACAGCCCTCAGATGGTCCCTGCGATAGCCCTCCCTGATAACTGCTGGGGCTGCTGCTGCTTTTCCTCCAGGTCCTGTGCCCTGGCATCCCTCACCCATGGCCCACAGAGGTGGCTGAGCTGCCACCAGCCCTGCAGCTCTCCCACAGGTGCCTGATCCATGCAGAGGTGCTCAGGGAGGAGAGGGCTTTGGGGCCATGCTTTTTGTTGTGTCTCACCTGAGATGAGGGAGCTGTTGCTTTATCTGCCAGTGGACAGGGCTAGACCAGAGACTGGGAAGAAGTCCTTTCCTATGAGGGTGGTGAGGCCCTGGCACAGAGAAGCTGTGGCTGCCCCATCCCTGGCAGTGCCCAAGGCCAGGTTGGATGGGGCTTGGAGCAACCTGGGACAGCAGAAGGTGTTCCTGCCCATGGCAGGGGGTTGGAACAAGATGAGATTTAAGATCTGTCCAACCCAACCCATTCTGTGATTCTATGAATGGTCTCACATGAAAAGATGCTCAGGCACAGATGTTTTGCCCAAGGTTCTGCTGTGGGCTCATCTCCACCCCTGTCCTCTCTGCCCCTCAGCTGTGGGAGCAGCTCAGCTTGAGCAACAAACAACTGGCAGCATTGGCTGTGATCTGTGTTTGGAAAATAAAAGGAAAACAAACTCCATAATATTTTATAGCTTCTGCCACGGCAGTGTCGCACCCCACTGTAGCAACTGCAGTGCTCAGCTTGACGTGAAGGGTAAGCCAAGGGCAGGCAAAAAAAATCCTTGTTTTCTAATATTATTAAACTTCAAATATTCCAAGTTGCTACAAATAATAAAGAGTAAATTTAAAAGGGACTGTGAAAAATGGGGCAATGAACATCTGTGCTATGTTGATTTATCTGGCAAAAATAAGCAGAGGAGTGAAAGCAGGAGCAGGAGCAATTTCTCAGGCGTTGGGCTGGTGCAGGGACGTGTTTGCTGCATGGCAAAGAGCAGCACGGGGCTGGGGTGAGAGGCCAGAGCCCAGCCTTTGCTGCTGGAGCCTTGGATGTTAATCTTGGTGATGGGGAGGGAAATATTGACAGCAGGATGGTGCTCTCTGCCTTGAATGACAAGCCATATGTTTGTAAAATAGTCTGAAGTACCAAATAGAAAAGGCCTGGGCGAGTGGAGAGAGACGTATTTTCTCTTTACATGTAAAACTTCCAACTCTTGGCAGGAGCCCAGCAACAATTAATCAGCAGGAGCCTTTTAGAAAGGCTCTTCCTAGGAAATAAGGGTACAGAAAAATCCTTTAAATTAAGCATAATTTAAAACAAAGTAGTGTGTCAATAGGGGAAAAAAAAAGAGAATGGAGTTGCAATAAATACAGATTACTTGGTATAAATCCATCAGGCCTGATCCTGTCTGTGCCGCCGTGGCTTTCTTGGCATTGGATTTTTGGCAGGGATGAGCAGGATGGGGGATCCAGGGATGCCCCAAAGGATTGCAGGCAGTGAGGGATGGGAGGAGAGTGGGGTTGGAGCCCCAGGAGCCCCTAGAAAGGAGCAGGGCTCTCACCATGCAGCAGTGAGCAGGAGAAATGCTGCTGGGGGGAGGGAGAAGAGGAGGAGGAGGAGGAGATTGGATTTCTAGGCACCCTTGAAACCAAAGCTGCACTGTTTATAAACTTCCATAAATATTAATTGATATTTAATAAGGTAGGCAAACACAAGGGAAAGTATTGTTTTGGCCAACTCCTACACAGCGATCCCAGCCAAGCGTGAAAGAGTTTGTGTAACTTTCCTCAGGGGTTAAGAGCAGGTCACGGAAGGTCCTTTTTCCTGGCCGCTATCCCAGCTTTTTAAGCTAGAAGGGAACCCGGGAGGCTCCTGGGAACTGAACCCAAATACCTGCAGGCTGCAGGGTGAAACTCCTGGGCTGCAGCGGGCAGAGCGCGCGGGCATCGTCCCGCAGCCGGCCCTGCCCGGCTTTCCGGGGGGATTAGGCTGCAAAGGGGGGGGACTGTTTTGTCAGATGGGCAGGCTGATGAGCTAATCACGGCTGTTAATTGATATGCTTTCCCACATAACTTGACAGATCAAACAGGTGGTGAATGGCCCTCACACTGATTCGCGTCGGGCTGGCGTCCCGGTGCTGGGCTGCGACTCGTGCAGATAAAATGACAGGGAAATAGGTCAATGTGCAAAAAGGACAGGCTTGGCACTCACCAGAGCTCCTCCATTCCCACCAACCCTCCTCTGGAATACAAGTCCCTTACATGGCTTCTTCATGTAATGCTCACTACCAAAGGGTGGAGCAAAATTCAAGGGAATGTGTTTCCTCCAATGATTTTCTTAGGTGACTTACTGAGGTTTTGCTGCCAGCTCCAGAGAAAAGAATCATGAAAGTATTTAAGTTTTATTTCTCATTCTCCTATCGTGCATGGGCTGATTCATGGATTTGCACCGAGACTTAGCGGAAAAATCAATGTCAAATAGAATGGAGGCTGATATTATAAAATTAAGATCTAAGATTTTCTGGCTATAGAGCTACACTCAGAGTCAATCTGTTACAGGGACTTGCAGTGAGTTCATGGGGAAGTGGGGGCAGAAATGAGTTTTTTCTTGCCAGCTCCTCTTCCAGAAATGTGGGAATTCTTCCGATCTCACTCCACACCTGGAGCACCCAACTCCTCCTTGCTTCTAAAACCACCACCCATGGGATTTTTCATTACTCCTGTGCATGGGGAATAGCCAGTTCTGTAGAGAAATATCTCCTCTGACCTTACAGCTGGGACGCCAGGGCTCTATTCCATGACAAATCTCATTTTGGAGTCAATGGATGCAACATCTATTCTGGCTGTTCATGATTTTGGCTCATTCCTGTGATTTTTCTTCCTGGAGAGGGAGGGAAGAAGCACAGTGTATTTGTTGGCAGATGGTGAAATGGTCTTTCAGAGTCATTCCTCAAGCACTGAAAGCAGCCAGGACCCTTCTCCCTGTAAACTGCAGGATTGTTGGAGTGGAGGGAAAAGTAGATTCGTTGGAAGAACATCACAGCTCCTGGGCACCGACAGAAAGCTGGAGGCTTTACAGAGTTTGGGGTGGAGTGATTTTTTGCCAGTCCTTTTTCTTTTCTATTTCCATTTTTTTTGGTGGGGGGAGAAGGAGTGATCTTGTCATTTAACCAGATGCATTTCCCAACTGGTGAGTGCCTCTCCAAGCTGTACCTTGTTTGAAAAGCACATCCAAAACCCAGCTGTGATTGCAGAGTGAAACATCACTGCCAGCACTTGCATTACAAGACAAAGGCAGTTCCACAACAGCCTGTATCGAGTTCACCACTTTTAATTACAACACCCCACAGTGGAACTTTCACAAACCATTTTATCCGTGCGTAAAATCGAATGAAATGAGCAGGCCCCTGAAGAAAGCCCCGCGTTCATCCCAGTGGAGTCTGCGGCGGAGCGGGGTGTTCCACGTGGGCTGTGTCCCCAGATTGACAGGGGTTACCTTTGATGGGAGGCAGATGGAAAAGGGAAATGTAGGGATTAATCCCTGTGTCCCAGATGATGCAGCAGCCTGAGCAGGTGGCGGGGAGGCCGAGCCCTCTCCATCTCTCATTGTGTCGTGGCGCCGGCCCAGCCTGCGGCAGGGCTATTATGTGATATAATGGTGAGATGGGAACAGCCAGGGAACTTCTTCCTTTGTGTTCCAAAGGCCACGATGGCATCTTTATTTGATAAAGGAATTGGATTATGTCTAATCCCCGCTCTTGGAGGCGTTTTATTACTTAGAAAACACTTCCTTCAAAGCGCCTTGGCTGTCGCGAGCGGGGTGTAAAATACCGCTAGTGGGAGAGGCGATGCCAGGTTTTCCAGGGATGAGCAGAAATCCTCAGCTCCTTTCTTGGGGGCTGCATTCAGATTTAAGGCATTTTTTGATTAAATTCTAAAATTGAAGCCAGGCTGTGCCTTTTAATGAGCATCTGATGAAGAGCCCAGAGCTGGAGCCACCCAGCCTGTTCACCACGTGCTTAAACCAGTTTATGCTCCCATCCAGGATATGGTGCAGGAATTTAGATTCTTTCGTAATGAATAATACATCCATGAAATGTGAGCCCTGTAAATTTAGGGAAACGAGCTGTCAAGTGACCCAAGGAGTAAAATTGAGGAGGTGAGTGCCATGAGCACAACACAGAGCACATTGTCTCGGGAACTTCCTTTGGCACCGGTGATGGGACACACTTGACAGATCAAAATAAAAGCTCAAAGTGGGGAAGAGGAATTATGTGGCCAGAGAGCATTCAGTGGTTTGAATAATTTCTAATGCCATGACAGGCCTGTAAACCAGGAGATGAACTCTCCTGGACCTTGAGGGGCTCCTGTGGGCATTTTGGAGGAACAGGGGTCATGCAGCTCCCAGTTCCACCAGAACAGGCTCAGCAAACTTCCTCAGAGCTGCAGGTCAGGTCCCTTTTTCACCCCTGAACTTTCCTATTCTCCATGTCCTCACAGCAGAAGTGCTTCCAAGGGTTGTCTCATTCCAGTGGTCAAAGTTCCCAGGCCAAAATATCTGCTGAGTTTTGTTACTGGTGCAGATCAGCCGTGCTGGGAGGAGAATTCTACCTCCCCTCAGGGAGCTCCAGCCTTTCAAACCAAGGTAATCCCTCCCTGGAGCCCCTGACACCAAACCCTGTGACCTCAGCAGACATTTATCACCACCTGAGGGCTGGGCAAGGTTCACTGAACTTCAGGCAGGGCTGGGACTGGGTGGGAGCTGGGAGAAAGTCTCTGGTTTCATCTCAGGCTGGCACTGAGTTTGGAAGCTGCAAGCTGCAAGTTCTCCCAGGCTCCAGGAGGTATTAAATGCTATTTTTTCCAGAGGAGGCACAAAACTGGGACCATGGCAGAGGTTTGAGGGGACTCATTTCATCAATTCTTTCTTAAATCAGTGTTTGCTTAGGGACTGTTCTATGCCAGCGTCTCCTTACTCCTGGTGGGTTTAGAGAGGAAGGGGTGGGAGGTGTTCCTCACCATGGCAGGGACTGGAAATGAGATGATCTTTAAGGTCTTTCCAACCCAAACCATTCCATGATCCTGTGAAGAAGGAGGGAGCTTCCCCCATCCCAAGGTGACCCAGTGAAGTGCTGGGGCCCAAGCACCTTTCCAACCCTTGGACCCAAAAGCTTTTCCTTCTCTCCCAAGCTCCCCCTGCCCACATGGGAGGTGTGGAGCCTTCTGCTCACTGACCAGTGACCCAAAGCAGAGCTGCCTTTTCTTCCAGAGTATTTCACTACACAAGCGCTTTTGAAATAAGGAAAAACAGGGGGAAATTGCAGTGGGCTTAGCAGACAAAATTGAGCAGTTGGCTGTGGCAAGGCATACAGTACTTAAATGCAAGAGCTGATCTAATCGTTGTTCTCGAGGAAGCTTTTTGCTGCATTTTAGCACACAAAGCTTTTCGTTTTCTCTTTTGTGGCTTGAGCTGCTATTTAAGAAAGCAAAAATCAATAAACCTTTCCAGCTTTCAATCTTTTGCCCCAAAAGGTGTTTTTTTGGGTAGTGTTTTGTCATTCATAAGCTGTGGCGACAAATCCTTGACATCATTCGTGGATAATATCGATCAGCTCTTCCGTTGCACCAAAGGACAAATAGAAATCATTTATCTGTCTGGACTCCAAAACAGCAAAAGACAAAGGGCTCTGCCAGCCACCCATGACAATCAGCAGCTGAAGGTATTAGCAGGGGGTCAAGTTCAGAGGTCAGCGGTCAAACAGGTTGTCATCAGTTTCTCACAGGCAGCAGAGTGGAAAAAGCCAGCTGGGTTTTATTTGCCAAACCCTGGAGCCTGGTGGTGGTGGATGCTGGTGGCCCAGGGGTGCTGCCCAGGGGGTGTTGTAAGTTTGGGTTAATTTCCTGTGAATGTGGGGTCTTAACTCCACCTTCTCTCCAGGACTGAGGGTCAGGCCCAGGAAAACCATGAGAAGCTGCCGCTGCTGCCATTGCTCTGAGACTTACCAGGATCCCTTTGTTTTGATGTTGTTACACGATTTTGTCCAATTTTCTGCACATCTTCTGGGCCACAGGGTCATAAACTTGCTGTTTCAAATGTGTCTTCTATGAAGGTCTTGGCAAAATCCAGGAGATTACTGAGCAAGCTGCTGCATCCCAACAGTATTTCCTTGGAGGTAGGGATAGAATTGAGGGCAAGCATCAGTTCTACCCATGTTCTTCTTATCCACCACCAGTGCCACCAAATTAGAATTAACAGGCATTTCAGTCAAGATTAAATAGGATGCTGTATGGACTCAGTCCCAGAGGGAAAGCCTCCCTGGTCAAATGTCCCTAAATCTGCCAGTGCTGTGCCTCACATGTCCAAAATCTCCTCCTGTTGTACTGAGAAGTCCGCAGGGTCTGTATCAGCAGCAAAAGCACCTAAAGCAAACTTGCTGGCCTCCTTGGGTTTATCTGCAATGCAAATAGACACCTGAACTGCTCCTTCCTCCAGCCTCATAAAAAACATGGGCTGCTCTGGGCTTTATGGGAAACCTCTGATCCATCATTCAGGCAGGGCAGCACGACTGCTACAGAAATCCCTTGGGTAGCCAGAGGGGAAGGGTCCAGCCAGAGCTGCCTGTCTGATCCTTGGCTGTCCATAAACCCAGGCACTCAGGGCATCCATCAGTCAGTGGGGCACTTGCAGAATTACTGCACTGAGGGGAAGAGGCCATGGCAGTAAATAAGGGAGGATAAAACACCAGCATGATCCCCATTTTCCCACATTCTGGACGCTTTCGTGGGCTCTCTCCCCTTCTCCCATGTCCTTCAGCACAGTTATTCCCAGTGTTTTGATTTTCAGAGGGGTGGCAAACAGAGATCTGGGCTGTGTTTAACCAGGAGTGCCTCGGTGGAGTTTCTCTCTGAGTCTGTGCTCACACAGTATTGACACCTGGAGAGGAACTCACTGCACACACACTCCCAGGAACATTTTATCCAAACTGGGACGGGCTTCCTCCTCCTCACCAACAACTGGCTGAGGCAACAGAGACTTTCTCACAAGCAGCAGCACTGTAGGTAGCTCTGGGCAGGCTCTCTCTCTGCATTTCACACAGAGAGCTGGGGAAGCGCTTGTGCAAACATAAATTCCCACTGGATAAATAAGCTGGGCACACGATGCCAGCAGCCACAGAGTCCATGTGGTAAATGTGGTGCTTTGCTTAAATTTCTTCTGGCAGACGGAAATTCTGCCTTTATTTTATTTTATTCTCCCAAGGACGCTGTCAAGGTCACCACGAATCCTGATGCTCCAAAGAGTGTATCAGGGATACAAACCCATTTCACCAGGCTATTGTTGTATGTATCCTCCTGTGCATCCAACTTCATTTCCACTTCAATTTTATCAACCTTCCGCTGGAGACTCAAGGAGATAGGAAACAAGTACTGACACGAATTAGCCCGGAGATTGACTGATATAGCTCAGCCCAGGGAACCCTGGGTAAAACCTTCTCTGGGCTCTTTCTCTCTTGCTTTCTCTCTGCCTTTTTTTCCCTTTTTCCTTTTCCTTGCTCACCCACCCCCCCTTTTTTCCCCACTTCAACTGTCTCTGTCAGTCACCTGTCAGAGATGTCACCAGTCCTGCCTGGGATGACAGACAGGGCAGGAAAGATTTTGATGGGGTAATTTGCCAAAAAATACCCAACGTGGCATATTAAAGATGGCAGCTGGTGGCAAAGGCTCTGGGGAGCAGATTCCCTGTGGGTAACCCCAGCTTTGGCTTCTCAAAACTTCTGTGAACCCCAAAGATGCTCTCCTCTTTGCTTTGGGAAATCCATGGAAGAATTGGAATGGAATTCATGGAGTGTTGGCCCATGTATTGACCTGTTGGTGTGGAAGGACACCCAGGCTCCCCTTCTTCACCTCTGCACCCCAGCCCAGCATGGGGGGATCTGAAAGCTCCAGGATGAGGGGTCCTGGCAGAGGCAGGGATTGTTCCATAGGGTCCAATCCATGCTCCAAGCAGGGAGCACCAGGCTCAAGTGTGCTGTGGAGAGAGGACCTGGCTCCTACCAGGGGCACACGGCTCCACTGCCTGCCCTCTCTGCAAACTTCAGCCCCTCTTCTTCCTCTGTGTAGGAAATTTATGCCCTTTGGGTTCAAAAAAGGCTCCTAGAGGGAAA
>NW_005054368.1:1467013-1492013 GCF_000277835.1 Geospiza fortis | reverse complement strand
TGGAATGTCCATGGCACTGATGGAGTGTCCATGGGAGTGGTGGAATATTCATAGGAGTGGTTGGAGTGTCCATGGCACTGGTGGAGTGGTGGTGGGAGTGTCCAGAGGAGTGGTTGGAGTGTCCATGGCACTGGTGGAGTGTCCATGACACTGATTGCAGCGTCCACAGCTGGTTCTTGTGATGACGATTATTTTTATCACACGAGAACTTTCCCAGTGTCCATGCTCTGATCCATGCAAGGCTCCCAAGAATGCTCTGCTCCAGTGGCTCCAGGGAATTCTGGTGCTTTTTGTGGTGGTGTCAGGATGCTGCACAGCCACCAGCTGTGTTTTGGGAGAGGGAGTTCTTTGGATGCACAGCTCGGTCACCAAAATGTGATTTTGAGATGATAGAATCCCTTTGGAAGTTCAGGCTGAGTTTGGATAGTGCTTTCAGGCACAAAATGAAGGGAAAATATGAAAAATACTGCTGGCTTAAGCCCTGACATTGGGTGCTCCACACTGCTGGGGAGGAACTTCTCAGGCCCCAGTGACCAGAGCCCTGTGTGCATTCCCTGGGCACCGTTCCCACTGCAGATTCCCAGGATTCAGGGTGCTGGTGGCTGCTCCTGGTCCTTGCAGCAGCTCCCAGAGGGTCCATCCACCCCAGTGTCCCTCCCTGAAGCTCCTGAGGGCAAGCCCCGAGCGCTGCTCCCGTCGGGTGCAGAGCCCAGGAGCTGCTGGTAATTAACGGGGTATTAATCCAACTGCAGCACCAGAGCCTTATTATAGTCACATTTTTCACTTTCATCAGAATAATATCGTATTATATTAATATTTATTTCTGGCTGATGGGCTGTGAAATGAGCTGGGGGATGCTCCTGGTGGGGTTGGGGGTCCCTCCCAAGAGCCAGCAGGGCCTGTGTCCATTCCATCCTCTCCCTTGCCCAGGTGTTGGGAATGTTGTGGTGGGTGGGAATGGAGGTGCCAGGGATGCCACTGCCCCTGCTGGCCTTCAGGGCACAGGGAGAGGGGGAACAGCTCAGGACAGACAATGCAGAGCCTCCAGGTCTGACAGGTTTGGGCATGGCTGTCAACAAGGTGGAGATTTACTTTAAAGGAGGGGAAAAAACCTTGCTTACACTTCACCACTCACATCTATTAGTTGGGAAAATAAGGATGGCATGAGAGCAAGGAATAAATCCCTCCTAAAAATATATTGGGTGAATGCATTAATTTTCCTGTGCACGTGAAAGAGGGTAAGAGAATGAATTTTAAGCTCAATTCATTCTCCAAAACGAATCTTAAGCCTTTTAATTGTTGAGTGTTGGCATAAAAACATATTATTTATGAAGCTGTGCCTTGGTTCTACATGGCCCCTGTGCCTTTTTCCTTCTTTTAAAGCAAATCTCATTTATTTCTTCCTAAAAGGTGCTCTAGAATCTAATATGAGCATTATGAATATTTAATTTTCCAAGCAGGGTTTACACAATCCCTGAGCGCCTGGTTTGGGGCTGGAGCAGATCCTTCCCTTTCTGCTCTGCTTGGTCCATGCCTGTCAGTCCCCCAGCAGGAAAGAGGGAATGGCTTTAAATTGGAAGAGAGCAGGCTTAGATGGAATGTTTGGGAGAAATTCTTCTGCCCCATCCCTGGGAGTGTCCCAGGCCAGGCTGGACGGGGTTTGGAGCAGCCTGGGACAGCGGGAGGTGCTGGGGTTGGAACTGGATGGGCTTTAAGGTCCCTTCCCACCCAAAGCATGCTGGAATTCTGTGGTTTCCTCCTCCATTCCCTGTTCCTGGACAATCCATCTGTGTCACAAGGGGAGCAGGAAGGGCTGGGGACGCTCTGTGGTCGTAGAACTCCAGTGGCTTTCTTGGAGAGAGGATGGCACCGCCGTAAAACCATCCCATGGGAGAGGGAAGCTCCTGGTCTGCAGCTTAATCATTAGTAAAAAATTATTTCCTACAGTGTTAAAGATCTAATTGGTCCAATCAAAAGGCAAATTAATGAGGGCTCATTTGGAGAAATCTGCATGTGTTCCAGCAGAGGCTGCAGGGAGGAGCCACGGCGTTCCCAAAGCTGGCAGAGCTGCAGTGGGAGCGCTGTCCTCTGCAGCACAGGGTGTATTCCTCACCAGGGACTTGGTGCTGCCTGAGACCTGGGAGAAAGGCAATCATTTTATTAGTTTTATTTTTTTTTTTATGCTTACAATATGTGTATTTTCCCTGTCACAGCTTGAAATTTCCTTCTGAAACCAAAGGAACAGGCTTGTGCTCTCAGACCAGACAGCCCAACTCCCATATCCCCGCCAGACCAAACCCCTGGGAAAATGTTTAATTTTTCCAGTTTGTAAGCGATATGTTGTCTTAATGGGGTGAGAAGCATTTTCCTGTCTTGCAGCCTGACTTTTTGCAAACCACTGAGAATCTGTCCCTTTTCTGTTCTGTGAAAATCAGAGTTCAAGTCGCAGAATGCTCTGGGATTTGAGGATGGACTCCTCTGGACCTGTGCCATGGTTTCTCTAGGTTTATCTCCTGCAGGGTAAAGCAGCCTCAGACAGGGCTCTCTGTCAGCTCACAACCCTCAAAGCTTCATTTTATTAAAAATGCATTGAACACTTCATACCAACAGGTTCCCACAAAACACCCACCTGTATCCATGCCTCAAAAATCCAAATTTTCTATAACAGTATTGGCAGCAAATGGTGTGACCTCCAAACACAGAGCAAAAACACCTCCCAGGCTGCATTTTGGGCAGCCTGGACATCTCCCTGTCCCTGCCTCCATCACCCCTGGCTCACAGAGCAGCTGCTGGGCTGGTTCTGTGCTCCTGAACATTCCCCACGCTGTGCCCAGCTGGGCACCAATGCCTGGGTGCTGCTGGGGCAGGGAGGGTCAGAGCTCCCCAGGCTCAGGGATGGGGCAGGGAGGGTCAGAGCTCCCCAGGCTCAGGCACTTCCACCCCCCAGCACCCAGCTGAGCATCTCCCCCTGCCAGGGCTCTCCTTCCCGGGGCTCCTTTGTGCTCCCTCCCTCCCTCCCTCCCTCCCATCCAGCCCAGCCCCAGCTCAGATGTTTTTCCTTGCCCGCCATTCCCTGCCTGAAGCTGGGGCAGCCCAAATGGTCTCACCTTTCCCCCTGCTCTGATAAATGCTCCCTGTGCAGTTCCTGTAACCTCCCCGAGCGTCCTTCATCTGTCAGAGATCGCAGCCTTTTACGGCGGGTCATTATTTCCCCAGCAATTCCAACAGAAATATTTCCAGTCCACACCAAGCGATCTATTTCGCTTCCCCACCCACCACATTAGCCTCTGAATACTCTCATTATACCATTACTAATTAGAAATTCTCTCAAATTGGCGGCTGCATTAAAAAAAAAGACAGTGTGCTGAGCATATGGCATAATATCCTATTAATGAACACTCTAAATTCAAACTCAGGTCAGCTGTTCATTTCTTGCTCATGACACCCAGGCAAGGGGGAGAAAAGCAAAGCTTCTTTTTCTTTTTTTTTCCCCCTCCCCTTCTCAAATGCATAATACAGAATGCTGGGGTGCAGTGGTGCCTTAGGCTGATGCTTTATTTGATTTGACTAATTTATTTTTTTTTTTAGTAGTAAAAAAATTTAAAATTTTATTTATATATATATTTGCATTCATAAAGCAGAGTGGAAGGCACTTGCTGGGCAGTGCTCCCCTGTGTGGTTCCTTTTTTAAACCAGCAGAACAGGCCACGTGCCCTGCCAGATCCCCCTGAGCATCACAGCACACTGAATGCCCTGGGAGCTTGTGTTTAGTCCTGCCAGCACCAGAGCAGGATGGGCGAGGACAGGAGCTGCAGCACACACCCTTTTTTCCCTTTTTAGTTAATTGGGCCAATTGCAGCAGCCACCTGCCCCTGTGAGCTGTGCTGGGCTGACCTCACCTTGTCCCACATTGGCGGTGCCTGAGCCGGGGGTGGCTGTGGAGCTGCTGCTGCAGAGCCCGGGCTCAGCACCCTCCAGCATCACTGCTGGGGCTGGGGTCACCGGGCAGAGCTCCTCTCTGGGGGCTCTGGGGCTCCAGGGGGGTCAGCAGCACGGACAGGACCCCCCAGCTGCTGCACCCCTGCCCGGGCTGGGGCTGCTCGCTGTGACTTGCTCCACTTGCAGCTTTAGGCTGGGTGGAAAGGTGCCAGCGAGTGGGAGGGCTGGGTGTGAGCATCCCTGTGTTTCAGGGGACAGGCAAAGGTCACCCACCTTCCCAAGGATTATTTTATGGTGGGGTTTTAGTGCCATGGAATTCACAGCACAGTAAAAGAGCAGATGCCTTACCTTCCTCTGCTCTGGGCAGTTGAGCTGTCAGGGCTTTAGGCCCCATCAGTCTTGTTGTCACTGAGGTTTATAAAACCACTAAATGATATTATGTCAGCTGATTCTTTAATGGGATAATCATTAGCCAAGACCTGAGTAAGGTGTTTTCTTGCCATCACTAATTTCACCCCAAGGTGAACGAGCAGCAGAGCCCTGGGGCGTGGGGTTTGTGCTGAGCCGTGCCCACGCTCCCTGCGCCAGCCCCTGCTGCTGGCACACCCCACGTGCCCTCAGCCCCCGGGCTCTGTCACACTGGGACAGGTCACAGCGTGAAGGTTGTGACCTCCACAGGTGTCACAGGGCTCCTGGCTCCAGCCCTGAGAGCTGGCATGGGATCTCATCCCCCTGGCTGCCTGCACTCCTTCCCTTCAGCCAGGACAAAGGATGTACAAGGGTGAGGGCTGAGGTGTGACCTTCCAGTGAAAACTGGAAAAGTTTCGGTTTCTCAACAAAATTAAACTTTTCCGTTGAAAGCAAGTATTTTGCCTCATCAAGAATCCAATTTTCTGTCAAAATAGTTTTCATTAAATATTTCCAAGCAGCCTCGGGTTAGTATTGATTTAAACTGGTGCAAGGGAGGGAAGAATGAGGCTTTGTCTCTACGAAGATCATGTTTGCCCGCCAATTAAAATTACAGGAGAAGTGAGGAACTGCTGCTGCCTCCAAAGGGGAGTTGGTTAATGAAACACTCAGTAATTATCCTCGTTAGACATCCAGAGAGTGGTCAGGACCCCGGGAGCAGTGGGGCTGAGGGGTTTGGGAGGGGCTGCCAAGGAAAGGAGGTCTTCTCCTGGGAGAGCACCTGAGGGGAGGCCTGGCCTTCACCCTCGGGGTGCCCACTTGCTTCTCCAGGTGGTCAGGACTTGCTGCAGCTGGTGGTGAACAGAGACACAAATTGTGGCTCTTGGAGTGCATGGGAATCCAGTGATCCCTGGAAATCATGGGCCATCACTCAGTGGGATGTTGTGCCGCTCATTTAGGCTTTTTCCAAAAAATTCAATATAAAAACTGAAGTGAGGTGCAGGACTGGCCATGCAAGGGGCTTTTCTGGTGCTGTGATGGGGAGCTGGGGGCAGGGTGGGTGTCGGGGTCACTCAGCCTGGGGAAGGCAGAGGGACTGAAGGAGTCCCTTCCTCTGCCCCTGGAAAAGCACCTGGAGCAGATCTGTCCCTTCCAGCCAAGTTTTGTGCTCTGAGGGTCAAAGCCAAGCTGAGTGCACTGAAGTCCAGGAAGAACTGAGGTTTTATTTCATTGGCACCGGGGTCATTCCTGATTTAATTATGTAAAAATTAATGTGAACGTCTTCCCTGGTAGGGATAGGCCAGCCATGGAAATTGAATTGGGTGAAATGCTGGTTAAGCTAATCACTCACAAGTCATTATGATGGCTGAGCACAGGGATGCTGGAATCTGTTGGGACTTCCCAGAGCCCTGATTGAAGACCAAGTTTAAGACCCACAGGTTGAATCAGAGGGGATCAGAGATGTTGCTCTGAGGTGATTTTCTGGTAGCTCTGAACCATTTCTTTGTGCTGTGAGAATCCATGCTCTCAGTCTTCCTGTGCTCTTCCCAAGCCATGCCCACCCTGGCAGCGTGGGCAGAGAGCTGTGCCCCATCTCAGGCTAACCCTGAGCCCATGGAAAAGCTGGATTATGATATTAATGCATGAATTCAGGAAAAAGCCCAGCCCTGGAGCTGCAGCAGCCTTTCCTTGCCCTCAGTGCAGGGGTCCCCCGGCTGAAAGGAGCCATTCTGAGGCAATAGAAATAACTGGATTTAAAATTCTGATGTTGCCCATGTGCTCTGTGTGTCAATCCACAGCTGCAGCTCTGTGCTCATACACCTGGTGGGTGTTTTTGGGGCAGGCAGGGCTCGGGTGAGCTCCAGCTCTGCCATTTGCTGCTCTGCCAGGGCCTCCTGAGAGCTCCCCTTGCCCCCAGAGCCTTTGACCCTCTTTAATCTGAATGTGGTTTTTATAACAACTTATATACATTTTAAAGGGAGAAAAACTCCCAATCAATATTTAGAAGAGCCTGAACAGCTTGCAGAGCACTTTCCCCATCTGTTCCCAAAAATGACCACCTTTGTAGGTGCCTGGAGGGTGCTGGGCCCGAGCTGCTTCCCAGGCTCAGCCAGGAGCCAGCTGATGTCCATAGCAAATCAAGATGCTCCCTGTAATGTTCACAAAAATGTAATTTGATTTGCCTTTGTCAACAAAATCTGCGGAAACATCCCCTGCCTGAATAAATATCCCTGCAGGGTAGCACATGCTTTGTAAATAATTTTCATTGTAATCCCCTCTTCCTAGCAGGGTGGAGAGTTGAGAACATTCATCAAGTCTCACATTAAGAAAATAATTTTCTTGTACCTAATTTGTGCAATAAATAAAGTCCACAATTTCTTGCTTCTGCAGCAAGGAAGTGTAAAGAGCTGAGACTGGGGTTTTTTGACATTGGCTGATTTTTTTGATGGCTATTCCTACCTCAGCCTTGGTGCCAACAGCTCCCCAAGAGTTTGGATTTGGGGCTCAGCATCCTCTGGGCGCTCCACAGAATGACCAGAGGAGCTTTATCTGCCTGGAAAGGGGCAAGAGGCTCGAGATCAGCAGTCTCCCATCCTTGACCTGACCTAGAACAGCACCTTGGGTGATGCCAAGCCTGGGTTAAGCTTTACCCAGCTGCAGGGGTCTTTGGCCAGGGCTACCCAGCTCTCAGCTGGCACAAAATTCAGGTTATTTCTCAAGGAACTCGGAGGGATTTGCTTGTTTGCAGCCTGTGCTCAGGACTGACTGCAGAACAAGGGGCAGGGTGTTGCTGTAGTTTTATCTTTGAGCCTGAATTTTCTCTAGAGATGGAGCTTTAGCTGTCTGCTCTTTTCTCCTGCTGTCAGCGAGGGCTCGTGCAGAAGGAGCCGTGGCAAAAGCACAGCCTTGTCCCCAGGCATTGACTCAGAGCCAAGCCAAGGCAGCACTGCCCTCTCTGATGGCCTCAGCTGCCTCTGGCCGGGCTTTGGAAGCTGCACCAGGTGCTCTGCACCTCCAGGGGTCACCTTCAGTGCTGCTGCCCCTCGGGCACTGCTCCCAAGCCGCTCTGAAGGGGCCAGGACAAAGCTGCAGGAGGGAAACGAGGAGGATGGGAGAGTCTTGGCCTTTCAGGAGCTGCACCTTGGCTGATCAGACTCTTAAACTCCTCCTTGCTGATCCCATGTCCCACTGGGGAACCAGAGCTCAGCTCCGTCAAGATGGGAGAACACCAAGATGGGAGAACAGCTTTGTTTTTCTCCTTGTAGAAATGTAAATCTGTTATTTATATATATTTTATGGATGGCATGTTCCTATCCCCGGGCATTTTGCATTGGAATTCAACTCATTGCAAGCCTATTACATGTTCACTAACTATAAACCATCTGATTTATATTCATTAACCAGTCAGAGACAGCAGTAGTGGCATAACTTTAGCACTGGACATGCCTCAGTCGACGGGTGAACTAAATTTCAGTTAATTAAGGGGCCGTAATTGTTGTCCAGTACAAGTGTCTTCAGGGCATTCACTTTGTAAATAATTTTTCACCCCAACCTTTCCTGCATACTTGGTTGCTGCTCTGCAACTTTGTTGGAGCCGTAAATTATTAGGAAATCAGCTCTCCTGCCTCTCTGGTAGCAGGAGGTCCCTTTTCTGTGCCTTGCCAAGGACAGCCGTGGCATTAATGATTAACAAAGTGCAACGGGGCTGGGGAGAAAGCAGAATGATTGTAAACCCCTAAGATACAGGGGGGGTCTGATGTCCAGGAGGGGTGTTAGCTCGGGGGGGCTCTGGTGCATGATCCCTCCTAGCCTTGGTTCTCCTTCCCTTGGAAACTCCCCTGGAGGAGCTCCCCAGACTGAGCTAAACCCAGCCTGGCTCAGAGTGAGCCTGGGATGGGATAAATCTGCTCAGAACAGAGATTAGAAGTTGAAACTCTCTTGCTTATTTGCTTTGTTTTCTCAGAAGTTCAGGTCTAGGGAGAACCAGCCTTGTGGAAGGGGACTTTCCTTCCATCCTTATACACCCAGAAGGGGGAAAGCAGGATGGGAAGGAGCTTCTTGTGCCTGATGTGGAAATAATTGTGGGGCAGCTTTGAAAGTGGCCACTGGGGAGGCCACAGAGGAGCTGAGGGGGAGGACAGTGATCAGCACTGACCAGCACATTTTCCTTTTCCTTTTGGAAACAGGGCACAAATTATCATTTCTATAGCACTTGCTATAGGTTTGGGCTTCTGGGCTTGTTTTCTGTTAAAGTTGTTTCCCTGAGTTCTCAGGTGTTCCTGGCTGGACTGGGGTTCTGGATGTGCATTATCAGCACGTGTCCTTTGTGTCATCTCTGTGGTTTTATTTCAAACCAGGGGCTGTGATTTTCACCAGGAGTGGTGAAAATCCAAGATTCCCTGTGTGCTTTCCCCCAGGGATTCAGTCCTAGGCAGCTCTGAGCCTTTGTGCACCAGTAAATTCTCCCTGAGACACCTCTGAGCGCGTGAAGGGGGCACTGGAGCTTCTCCATTTGTCTGCTGGAGCTCCCCCTTGATCTGACAGCTCCCTCCCAGCCCTGCCTGGCAGCAGACATATGCCAGTCTCTCTGATAGTTCATGTTCACTTATTAATATAAAGATTCAACTTCCCACTCGCAGGAGTGAACCTTGCATGATGCCTCTGACAGTAATTCAGTTGTAGCCTCAATCAGCTGCTGGATCTCCAGGCCATGGCTATCCTGCTAGCCTTTTCCAATTTTTCACTACACCAGTCATGAATAAATCTCCAAAACACATCAGATTGCTGAAAATGGAAATACCAGAGACAGGCACCAGTTCAGCAGTCAAAGAGCATCACCTTCCTGCAGCAAGCATGCACGCTCTGTGCTCCCTGTGTGCTCACCCAGGCCAGCCCTGGTGCAGAGTGCACCCTGAGCATCCTGCTGCTGCAGGACAGGAGATTTCTGTGCTCTGACTGCTGCCAGGACAGATTCCCATGCCCTGGGGCACTGCCAGCCAAGCCAGCAGCAGCACCCAGTGCTGCAGGAGCAGGGCTGTGCCCTCCCCTGTGTGCTGCAGGCAGGGGCTGTGTGTTTGCAGCAGAATGGTTGGGATTTCCAGCACGAGGATGCTCAGCCTTGACTGGAATCCTTGGGTCCACCAATTTCCATTTCTGGGCCTCTCCTGTAGCGTTGGCACTTTTCTGTGCCCCCTTTGGGATGGGGGTCCCAGGTAGCCCAGGCAGGGCCCTGGAGCAGGGGGCACCTCCCACAGGGGTTTCCTGTGAATCCCAAACATCAGTTACCTGCCCAATGCTCCCTCACTCCCGTGCTTAACCTCTGACCCCTCCCCTGGCCCCGGCCTGGAGGTCTCAATGGTGCCTTTTGAAACTTGACCCCAAGGGTGAAGTCTTGGTTGTGTCCCAATTGAGGGGGCCTTGCTCCCAACGTGGGTCTGCTCACCCTTAATCTACCCATTACAAACACAGGCATGGTGCTGCCTCTCCCAGCATTGTTCTGGGAGAGCTCCACAGAGAAGCAACTGCCAACCAGGATTATTTAAATCACTTTAGGTCAGAAAATCAGCTAGAACTTCAAAAAAAACCAAAAAAAATCAAATCACCACTCATAAAATAAATCAATTTCTTTAAAATTAGCCTCCTTAAGTTTGACATCAATTCTATTTCTGTAAGGTTTGTCTGTTTTGTAATTTTGTTTTTTATCTGTGTTGTTATATTAAGGCCCCTGCTAATAAAATGTCAAATTAAAAAAAAAATTAGTATCCCTAGTATTGCAGAAAACCAATAAAATAAAACCTTACAAGAGAAGCAGAAGAAAATTTCCATCATTCTCTCCTTAACCGAAATCAAAATTAAAGTGTTATTAGAAATTTCATTAGGATGGAGCAGATTGGTAATGAAATTACATTCCAGCTTTCCACAAACCCAACGTATTAAGTAGGTTTGATCAATGATGTTCACACAATTAATTTTGTCTGATTGCTGAGGATTACTTTATCGACAGTCACATTTCACACTTGTGGGGTTTTTTTGTTTCCCCAGTAAATTCTCCACCATGTCACATCACATGGTGGCCAGGCAGCTCTGAAGCCCCGGCTCTCCGAGCGACTTCCAGCGGACCATGACGGGAATCAAGGTAGGGATGTCACTGCTCTTAATTGTGTTCCTTGTGCTGGGCCTTGGGGACATCCAGCCTGGGGGGCTCAGGAGCCCTGGGGAGGCTCCAGCAGGGAGGTGATGGAGGGAGCCCTCCTTCCTCCTCCTTCCTGCTCCTTCCTGCTCCTTCCTGCTCCTTCCTGCTCCTTCTTGCTCCTTCTTGCTCCTTCCTGCTCCTTCCCGCTCCTTCCTGCTCCTTTCTGCTCTCCGTGGGCTGCCTGGAGGCCCCAGGGCTCTGCTGGGCAGCTGGGGGCTCTCAGTGCCCGTCTCAGGGTGGGTTCTGTGTCTCTGAGCTGTGGGATGAACTGGCACTGCTGGTTTTGCTGGGTGCAGAGCAGGGCTGGGGCCTGGCACCGCCGTGGGAAGGGCTGGAGATGGTGCCAGGCTGGCACAGCCCGGCCAGGTGGGCAGATGTGATGGTTCAGTGCTGGTGTTGGCACAGCTGGCAGCACATCTGGAGGCAGACTGAGGGAGGAAGGAGAAGGGGAGAGCAGCAGCTCCATAAAGCAGGGGTTGGTTTCAATGAGCTCTGGTTCTGACTGGGGTGGTTCTGGCAGCACCAAGGATTCTTTGAAGTTTCACTGTCCTTGTCCGTGGCTGTTCCCTTTGTGTGGGCAGGGAATGTTCCTGGAGCTCTCTGTGTTACTGTTTGGTGCTTCACAATGTCCTTAGGTGACTTCTACATGCAAAAATGAACTCTGTGATATTGTGGGGGCAGAGTGAGGTTCACTTTTAGGTTGCAGGAAGGGCCTGGTTTGTGGTTTGGGTCTCTGTGTCTTAGAAATGACCCTGGAATTCAGCTGCTCCAGTGAGATTTTACATGCAGGACTCCATGCAAAGCTTCAGTAGTTCAAGACCTGGGAAGGGAAAGCCCTCTTCCTTTTGTTGGGGATAACCTTTGCTGTATTTTGGGCACTTTCTGCTGAGTTCCCCAGCTGTACATTTTCAGTGCCAGGGAAGGGGAGATGCCCCACGGAGGGGTCGGCTGCCTGCCCTGGAAGGGGGTGAGGCAGGGGCACACCGAGCTGTCCCAGCCCCTGGAAGCTGCTTCCCTCTCTACACACAGCAAAAATACCAGGATCTAATTTTTAGAGATGAGACATCTCATCTGTCAGGAGCTGAGTGAATTAGAATAAGAGTGTGCTTTTTTTTTTTTTCTTAAAACAGCCCAAAGTTTTTATCAAGATGCCATTTATCAGCAGCGCTACCAGCTGCTAGCAGTAGGCATCCTGCCAATCATTTTATGGAAATAGGGAAGGACTTTAATGTTTGGATGCCCATCTGAATCGACTCTTGTTCATGTCAGCAGATCTGATGTGAAAGCAAAGGTGCCCCTATGCAGTCTAGTTACCATCAAACCTGTAAGTGTCAGCATTTTAAAGGCAAGGAACACAATGCTGATGGTGGGCAATGTCACTGGTTTAACCTGTTTCAAAGACATCAGCTCCTGCAGTCTTTGCCTGCTCCTTGTCTCTCAAGGATTAGTTATGCCCCAAGTGCACCTGCTCCGTTAATCTCTGCAAATAATTATGGAGATACCTGCTTATCACCAGCCTCCCCTCCTAACAAATTCATCCACTCATCCCGCTGGTTACCTGCAGGAGTAGCCAGCAGCTACCACACTTGGCATTCAAGCTCTGGGATCTCACATGATCCTTTAAAGCCGTGTTTGGATGGAGCTGCTGGAAGTCACCATCCTCTGCAGGGTCAGCAGGCAGCTCTGCCCAGCCTGGGGATGGCACTGCAGCTCCTGCAGCCCAAACTCCATGGGCAAGGCCCAAACTCACCCTCAACCTGAGAGAATCCCCTCTGGGGACGAGGCAGCCTTCAGCCAGGTCGAGGGACACTGCTCAGGCCTGAGTGCCCCTGTGCCCAAACCACTGGGAGTTGGTTGAAGAGCCAGGATGGCTCTGGCTGGACTGGGCAGTGTCATGTGCCCTCCTTGACCACCATCTCCCATCCCTCTGCCTCCTTCCCTGCTTCTCTTCTCCATCCCCCGGGTCTCTGAGCTGGTGTGATTTTAACAGGGATTTTTGGTGGTGCCTAACACCACTCTGCCTCTCCATCAGCATTTCCTTCCCGTGGTGTGTTCCACAACCATGTCAGGGACACAGGGGGCTGAGCTGGGCACTGCTGCTGTCAGGGATGGGGCTGTGTGTCCCCAACACCCCTCTGCTCCCTCCCTGCCCTCTGTCTGCATGGCATTCCCATCATTTTGGAGGTCAGGGGTTTGTTGGAGGTGGCTCCAAGGGATCCTGCTGTGGGAGGCAGCACAGGCAGCGTGGCCCCTCACACGGGCACTGCTGCTGCTGTTGACACTCAGAGTGATTAACACGGGTAGGACAGTGAGAGGGAAATAAATAACATCCTAATCTCTGGCACCATCATTCCTTTGATGAGAACAAAAAATATGAAGACTGAAAGATCAAAATAACTGTATTAGAGCATGAAAAGGGAAATGCTCTTTTAACCACCGCTGTTCAGATATATCTCCTCAGATCTGACATGCTGTAATATATTTGTAACACAGATATATATTAGGGGGTAAAGCTGGTGATTAATTTGCTTTACCTTTTCAGAGCATATACATAAAAACCTACATTAGCAGAATTAGCATTTTACCTGTCTTTGAAGATCTTTGCTTTGAAATGTATAAAGTCTTGTTGATTTTATGTCTCTCAGAAGAACAAGAGTTGTTTTTTCATGAAGCTTCCCCCTGGCCCACCTCCTCCCTGGTTTGCCAGCTCGGTGCAGGCAGAGATGCTGGGGGTTTGTCTCTAATTACTGCATCAGCACCCTCCAGGGCATTGCTTTAGCTGCTGCCCATATTCACCCCTCTTGACTCATAATTGCTGTTGAAGCTTCTGAGACTAGAGATCAAAGTATTCATGTCATTCATGTTTCTGTCAAAGGTCTTATCGTCAAAGCACCAACTATATTTCCAGAGATGTCTGCTTTTCTCAAGAGCAATGCACGAATTTGGCTTTTTTTCTCCTCCTCCTCATTGCAATGCTGCTGCAAGGAAGTGCAGGTGAGAGGAGGAGGAAGCAGCAAGGGGCTGTCCAGGCTGCATCCCTGGAAATTGAGTTATTGGTTGTTAAGGAGTGTCATTCCAACCACAACTGCTGGTCCAAATTTCTTCCTTTGCCTGACCTTCCCCTGCACGTGTGGGGTGCTGGAGCTGGAGTTGTCTCTGCAGTTTGTTTTGGTGATACTTCAGGAGAGCAGGGTGGCTGGTGAGATTTTACCTCCAGCTGAAAGAGCAGAGATAAAAACTTGTCATTTGTGGTTTTTAATGCAATCGAAATTCGGATTCAGACAACTTAGCAGAAAGGTTCAGCTTTATCTGTGCTTTTCCTTTGGGAAAGAGGCCGTGGGGCTGTCAGGGCTCACGGGGATGCCCAGTGGGCAGGGAGAACCTGAGTGGGTGCAGATCTGCCCCAGTGCCCAGCAGCTCAGCCACACGTGGGGAGCAGCAGAGCCTCAGCACTCCCTGACCACCACAGCAACTTCTGATGAGTTTGTCTCCGAGTACTTAGAATTGGGAGCAGGAAAAGAACTTTATAAAATTCTCCACAACCAGTCGAGCGGAACCTATTTTCTCTCACAATGCAATTAACGGCACCAACATTTACAAAATATGATTACAAGCACTTTGGTTAAGTAGAGGAAAGTATATTAGATAGCAGCGAGGGGTTGATCTTAATGTGCATTTTTTCGAGAGACTTGCATTTTCTTTGTGCAAATAAAGAGGCCCTAAATTCTCCATAGGCACTAAAATCAATGCAGTGGAACCATGATAACAAACACAGGCTCCACTTTTTGCTACATCCCCCAATTAATTAAGCCTTTCACGGGCATGTAATTAGGAACATTAGCAAGTCATAAAATTGCCGTGAGTCTCTAAATTATGTGCTGGCCCTCAGCAATTTGTTTTTAATTCCTTTTGAAGACAATGGCACTGCGGGGTCCCATAGATCTTCATAGCAGCCTACTGTTTACTTCTTTATGGCTCTATGAAGATCTAACTGTTTTCTACTGCTCCCAGATGCACCCGCACTATTTTCTTGCGCTTTTTCATTACCTGAGTTAGATTTAAAGGGAAACGGCCTCGGCTGCCCCACGCCCGCCCCGCCGGGGATGGGAACGGGGATCGGAGCGGGGATGGGAGCGGAGCGGAGCGGGGATGGGGATGGGATCGGAGCGGAGCGGGGATGAGAGCGGAGCAGAGCGGGGATGGGGATGGGATCGGAGCGGAGCGGGGATGAGAGCGGAGCAGAGCGGGGATGGGGATGGGATCGGAGCGGAGCGGGGATGCTCGCCCGGAGCCCCGGGCTGCTCAGCGCCCGCCAGCCAGCGCCGCAATTTCCCCACTTTGATGTAGACCGGTGCGAAAAGGCAGGGAAAATAAATAAATAACCGGGAATCATTTCGGGGGAAGGTTTATTTCCCTGTTATTGTGATTTACTCCTCCTTGATGAGAGTGTCTCTTTGGCAGCGGAGGCGCGGGGAAACGTTTGTGCGCTCGCGGGGTCAAGAGCGGCAGAAAGAAGTAAATAGTGGAAGCAAATTGTTTTTCCTTCCAAAATATCTTGGCTCGTTCACAGCTGAGGGGTCAGCAGATAATACCTGGACACGTGTAGTCATAGCGGGGCCGTGCCGTGGTGGATACGGGGGCACAGCCGGGGGTTTTAACCCATCCGGGCTCCATGGCACCAGGCTGTGGGCAGCAGGGGAGGAGGCAGAGGTGCCCAGCGGCGTGCGGCTCTCCATCCTGCCCTGCCCAGCTGCGGGCCTGTCCCGATGTGCATCCCGCAATTCCGGCAGTCTCCGGGCGGGTGTTGCTTTCCGAGCGTGGCTTCCCCCGGGCGCTGGGGATCTGAGCCAATTAATGCTGTTGAATTACTAAACAGGTTTAGTGGTAATAATAATAAGCAGAGATTGTAGTAAATGAGGTGAATTCTGGCTCGTCTCCATCCAGCTGCCGTGACACCAGAGCTTGTGGCCATGCCGGGACTCCTGGCTGCCTCCTGCACTGTCCTTTGTCCCTTCGGGCATCCTGGCGCTGCCCTTCCCTTGGGGTGGCATCAAAACCTCTGTGCTAATGTCCTTCTTAATGCAAAGTGGAGAACATGTTATTGCTGGACCAGGGGATGTGTCAAAAAGCAGCAACCCAGAAGGGAAACCATCCCCAGAATCCTTCCTCTTCACCACTGCTTTCACTGCCTGATTAAGCTTTGTTTTGGGGCTGAAGGGAATATCAAGCCGAGCATACTGTAACACTGTTCCTTGTGGTATAAAGCAGCAGCTGGACAGAGGGCTCTGTCAGCTGTCAGCACGAGAGGGAAAAGTGGGCAGTGTTTGCAGCATGGAGCACCAGGATAGTGAGGAATAAGGTGATGCTTAAAGGATGCCCGAAGTGCAGGGAGAGGGGAGCTCAACAGCTCCCCTTCTAAAATCAGCTTGCATTTCAGTGCAATCCTGACTCTGGGGGGATTGCAGCCTCCCGCTGGGGCAGGGAGGAACAAATTCCTTCCCTCTGCTGCTCCCAGCACCTCGTGCCAAGCCCGGAGGAGGGGAGCAGCGTGCTCCGTAGGTGGGTTTGTGTCTGCCTGCCGCCTCGGCAGCGGCGCCGCGTCATGCGCGGAAATTTCAGCTGCCGACATCAAACATTTCCCGAGTCCCTGTGAATTCACTGTTGGAAGAGGGGAGACTGTGAGTGTGAAGGGCCAGCGGAAAAAAAAACCAAAAACCAGACTAGGGCCCAGTCCCAAGGCTGTGACGGTGACTTTCGGCTGAGACCCGCTCCTGCCTTTATGCCCTGTGGATTGGCACGGCACAAAGCCCTGGATGCCCGGGATGCACGGGAGCGGCTGCCCCGGGCCCAGCCACGCTGCTCCCAGCTCCTGCCAGCCCCCAGCGCCATTCCCGGCACGGACGGGACGAAGAGGAGGAAGAGGAGGAGGAGGGGGCTGGCACGTTATCGCTGCCGCTCCACCGGGAGCTGCCAGCGGCGGGCACGGAGCGCGGTGCCCGCCTGGCTGCCCACAAGGCGCCCCCAGCCCGTCCCCGCTGAGGGATTTGCTCTAAAACCGATTTTTGTCTCATTGAGGGCAGCGCTCTCCTCTCGGCACGCAGGAGCGGGTTTTTATGGTGGCATTCCCAGTTTGGCGGTGCTGGCAGTGAGCCCCGGGGCAGAGCCCGGCCGCAGCGCTGCTCCTGCTCTCGGGAGGCTCCCAGGACGGGCAGTTCCTCAGCCCGGTCGGTGTCCATTGGCATGCACAGCCAAGCAGAAACAAAGGCGCACAGAAGGATTCTGCCGTGCCGCCGCCAGTGCCGGCGCTGGAGCGGGGTTTGCCTCATTCCAGGGACGCAATCCCCCAGGATAGAGGCAATGGTTATTAAAAAGCCCAGAGAGCAGTGTCTAACCTTGAGTAAGTGTTTTCTTGTTGTCATCCCAAGATCTAAAGAAAATCCTGAAGAGAATACATGGTGAAGGCATATATTATAGTTGGAGCTTTTTATCTCACACATGTGACTTTGCCTATCATGAACTGTACGTTTTTATTCTCACTAGTGGGACAAAACTATATCCCACTGCAGCATATATCAAGAGGAAGAACATTGTACCTTCTTTGCATTAATATAAATAGCTGTTTAGGACCGATTCCTTGGCCAGATACTACCATCTCACCTGTCCTTTATCTAAGATATTTGGCATGTAGCTCAAGTTTGGTTTATTTAGAGTCAGGATACAGCAGCTTTTACATATTAAAGGTGCATTTTAAAAGAGCATTTTCTATTCTAATTTGAGGGGAATGGAGCTCTTTAGGGCATTCAGGGAACGATGTCCATCTGATTTACATTTCCCTTGTTGGAGCAGAGCTGCGTGCGCATATTAGGATGTAAATAATAGTGATGGATACATGTATCTTTAAAAGATCCATTTTCTCTTTTGACTAAGGCATCCAGGAGAGGCAGGAGAATGTAGATCACTTTTACAGGTGGAAAATCAATCTTTAAGACAATGTGCACGACACAGGAGCCAGCCCCTCCTTTCCAAGGTGCCAGGGGTGCAAAGTTCCCCAAGGAGTCATGTCTGGCCTCCAAGGGGAGGCATCTGCTGGCCATTTCCTTGGCCTCTGCCCTCCTAGATGCCCACCCACCAGAGTTAGGCTTGCCCAGCACAGATTTGCCAGCGCCACCAGCATGCTGAGGTCTGATTTGGGCTTCCAAAGGTTCCCAATCCCCATTGTCTGAGCTGCAGAGCCAGTGAAATTGCAAATTGTAATGGAGGATCCTGCTAAAGAGCATTGGTTTTGATATTTTCCTTCTCTGTGGGGGCTTGGCAAGTGCAGCTTTGTGTGTTCCCCATTTTATTTTATTGTGGCTTGAGGAATTTCCTGGGCTTCTCCCAGATCTCCCTGCCAGTACCACTGGAATGCCAGGATTCATCACATCCCTGAGGCAGCCATACAGCAAACACAGGAATGAAAAGTTGGAGAAAAGGTTACCCCAAGAGAGGCTGAAATGGAGCACGGGTTGAGCTCTGCCTGGCTCCCCGTTTTTCTGTGAGTTCAACAGCAAATTGCTCAAAGAAAATGAGAATGAGGAGGATTTCTCCTGTGGGTTGGCATTCAGAGATGGCAATGGAGCCCTGTGGCAAAGCCCCTGCTGGATCTCTGCTCTTGTGGGAGTGCTTGTGCTGTGCTGAAGGCTTTGCTAACATTTACTGACCCAAAACCAGGAGCACGAGTTCACTTTTCAGGTTTGCTGCTCCTAAAACTCCTGGGAAATGTGGGTGCCCTGGGAATGTGGGGTTGGTTGGGGTCTGCTGAGCACAGGGTGGCAGGTAATCATTGACTGCAGCAGGGAATGTGCCTCTGGGGCTGGTAGCACTTCTGCTCCCGTGTTGGATTAACCCAGAAACTCCTGCAATAAAACCTTCCCTGGCCAAGGTGATTTGTGGGCAAATCCAGAGCCTCCAGTGAACTTTCTCATTTGTCTTTGGCTCTGGCTATTTTCCCTCCAACTTCAGAGGTACCAAAAGGGAAAAAAAAAAAATTGAAGTCCCTTGATCATCACAAGGGGAAATTAAACCTCTGGGCTTAGCCCTCATTTCCCTCAGCCTTCCAGACTGTCCAGTAATGGGAGCAAAGCTCATTTCCTCTGGGATCCCCTTGGAGCTGGTCACTCCAAGCTGCTGAGGAGGGAGGAGCTGGGGGTGTGAGTGATTGCTGCAGGAAGGGGCTGAGGAGATGGGCTGAGATACGGCCTTGTGCCAGAGGGGCATGAAATTAAGCAATCAGGGGCTGGGGGAAATTAGGGCTGTTTACAGACCCAAATAAACAAACTCTCAGCTCTGGAGGACAAGGCAGGAGCAGGGCCCAGAGATTCTTTTATCTTCTTCACACCTAGAGCACGCCCAGGCTCTGTGTGGGGTGAGGACTCTCAGAGATCTCGCTTGGTGGGGAAAGTGCATGAAGGTTTTCCTTTCAGCTCCGTTTGAATGTCATTATTTTGATTATATATTTACCTTGATAGTGCCCCAGTGCACACTTTAAAACCCAAACAGGCAGCTGTGAGACGTGACTTCTGAAACCCAACCTGGGCAGCATTGCTGTTCTCAGATCCTTCTCTAGAACCAAAAGAGCTGTGGGAAGGAGGGAGTGGAATTTCAGAGCCACCTCCCAAGGCATTTCCCTCCTTTCCAGCCCCTGGGCTTTGGCTTTGGGGAATGGGAAGATTAAGGAATCTCAGACTGCAGGGAAGAAGGGAAAACGTGTCTCCCCAGTGAGCTGAGCCTGGTGGGCTGAGCTGGGCTGGGGCAGGGTGGGCCAGCCCAGGGTGGGCAGCAGGTGACACTAACACGAGGGGACATTGCCCAGGGGCTGAGTGACAGCCCCAGTGAAGCAGATCGACGTCAGGCGTGAAGGCAGTGCCTTCCTCTGCTCAGATCACAGTCACACAGGCTCTGAATCACCAGCTTTGCAACCAGCAGGCATAAATTTATACTATACAGATGAGAACTGTGCCTGGGAGACAGAACATCTATCTCCTTTGCACTTATCTGCCACCGTGACACAAACAATCAGAGATGATTCTCTGGCACAACAAACAGCAAAGTGTCTTCTTTGTCTTTGCCTCAAAGGAAAACACTATAACACATCTTTTTGGCCCGTGCTTTTATCACTTACTTTTGTTCAATAATCTCCCTGCCCAATATACCGGATTTGGCCGTGTGTGCGTGTGTGTAATAGGAAATCTGCCCTGTCTGAGCTGGAAATAAATACACTGTCACTGGGGCTTACACAGCCTGCACAGCCCATGGCTTAGCCCCAAATCTCTGTGCTGATGCTGGATTTTGTGTAGTGCCACAGAGCCTTGGCTTTGGGGATGTGGAAGAAGGAGCCTTAAATGACTCGGAGGAGCTGTGAGCTGGGAGCAGGGCTGGGCTGTGTTACCCATGGATGTGGGAAGGGGAATTCCAGTGTACAGCCCTGTCCCCATGGCACAGCAAAGGGAAAAACACCCACAGGTGTGCCTTACCCATCTTTGGGGCAGGATGTTGATTCTGGAACTCAGTACAGACAGTAACACTGCTCACTCAAATGCAGCGGTGGGGCTCTTTGGGGTTGTGGCTGTGCTGGGACCTGACAGGACTCTTGCTTTAGGTGTAGTTTGCTTTAGTTGGAGGGGGGATAAGCAGAAATGGAGTAAAATATTTGGGGTCTCTCTCAGTTCTGCTCAGAAATGTTTCCTGAGGCCCCAGCAATGGATGGTTTGACCAGCAAAGCACTGCTCTGTGCAGGAAGCAGGGCCAGGCCCTCTGTACGAAATTCTGACCCAATCCCAAAGGTCACAGCTGGGAATTGGAGCAGCACTGGGCACTGCTGGGCACAGATCCACGTGGAGCCTCCCACCCCTGCACCCCAGGGATGTGCGTGGCCTCAGCAGCCTGAACATCCACACACAAAAATTCCCTTTCCACTTCACATCGTGCTGGCTTGAACAGGGAAAAGAGCTCCCTGGCCTCGGGCAGTGCTGCAGCAGAAGGCTTTGGGATGTGGGTGAATTCCTGAGCCAGGTAAATGGTGCCAGTCAGGAATGATTCCAGCTGGGCACTTCCCTGCCGTGGCACAGCCCCCTCGGCCGAGGGAGCCGTGGGCTGTGCTGTGATTTTTTCAGGCATTAGCAACAGATTTGCTGTTCTGTATTTCAAAAGGAAAAATGGAATCCAACTGCACCTCGGATGCAGGCAGTCCCTCACACAATATTTCCTGCACCTCCTCTCCAGATAAGCCACCTTTTAAGATGATGTATGGTAGCACTTACCTGTTATAGTGTTCCAGAGAGCGAGGGCTGGGGAGATCCACTCTGGGTTCAGTCACGAGCAAACTGATCCATTTCAAACATAAAGTTGGATGAATGGGGCAGGAAAAATGGGAGCCAAGCTCCTAATGGGAAGATTTCACCCCCTAAAGTGTTGTGATGGAGCATTTTGGAGGGGAAAATCAGGGGAAGAACAGCCAGAGGTGGGCGGCAGGAGCAGGGGACGGTTTACTCTTTTCTTATTTTCCACAAAGGCGAGAACGGGGGAAAACGGTTCTGGTGTTTGTTGCATCCCTTTTAGATTGAATTCCAATTTGTTATTAGCATTTTATATTCTGCCTCCAGCTGATGATGTGTGCAGATTAGGAGTGCCTTATCTGCGCGGCGCCCCAGCCCGCGCTGCGCGGGCCGATCCGGAGGGACGCGATCGCTTACACGGGGTGCTGATAACGCACAAATCTCATCCACTGGGGCTTCACATTGTCTGCTTATTTATTGGGAGGCTCTGGCTTTAGCACCACTCATCATCTCCAGCTCTGTAATCTGCATTCCACCGTGCAATTAGAGGGATTCTCTGTCTCTCCACGCCACCCCAATATCGCGCATCCATCACGGGCTCCTCTTGCAGCCGAGAGCACCGATGCAAATCACTGCCCTGCAACCCTTATTGATCCAAATGTTTGTTGATTTACCAGGAGGTTTAACCCTCACAAAGTCTGTGGGGCACAGCAAGAGGGACACGAGGTGTTTTCCCTGCTCACCCTGCAAACTGCTGACCCTGCTCAACCCTCCCACCCCGGGGCCACCCCAGGAGCAGCAACGGGAACCCCAAATCCCAGCTAAAGCCCCCAAATGAAGGATCATTTCCTGACTTCCCCGAATCAATACCTACTTGATGGTGACTTAAAAACACCAGACAGCTTTCCTAGACCGAAGCCCTTGGATAAATGAAGTTGTCATTGACTTCTGGTGTATCTGGTCGGTGTGAGATCCTAATTAGGACAGGATCACAGGAACAGGGGGAGATAATAGACCCATTGGATCAGGTCTGTCTGCCTGCAGCGGCAGCACATCATCCCCCTGATAGCAACAGGACCCTGTGCTCAGGAGCAAAGTGCTCAACTCATGGGTGGATTTGCCTTGTGATGTAAAAAATGCACAAAACTACTGCAAGTATTGCCTGGGAATTTATCAGGAGGGCTTCCAGTTTCCTTTCTGGTGTTCTTTCCCTGCTCTAGTAAAGACTTTCTGCTGAGAAATCCAAGTTGCTGAGGAAAACTGGGGTTTTCCACTGCAGAATGGTGCTGATGGTGATGAGTTTATCACAGAATCAGAATGATCGTAGCACTGGTGCCATCAAACCTTGCAGCCAGGCTGCTTGGAGTTCAGAAATCACGGGAATAATCCTTGCAGCAGCTTTGGTTCAATTCTGGGGAGATCTGAGCTGCTCTAAGCTCAGTCCAGCCCTCTCTATGATCCCCTCAAGGTGTGTTTTGCCCCTGTTTTGTCCCAGCCCAGGAAGCTGCAGGGATCTCTGGAGCTGTGGATGCCCAGCAGCTCCAGGACTCAGCAGCCCAGGGAGCTGCTTTGTGCTGCCCGGGGATGTTATTCCAAAACCAAAAGCTGCTGGCCCCAGCTGTCAGAGCTGGGTGCGCCCTGCCCTTCTCCCCCGTCCCTTTGCAGCCCCGCGCAGTGCAGGGCTCTGGGGACACGGAGGGCTTGGCAGAGCCGCGGCAGCACAGAGCTGTTGATTTGCTCTGCGGGTGCACAAGGCCCCGGACACATGGAAAAGACTCTTTGATTAACGTCGGCTTCCTCTTGGCACTGTTTGACGGAACAAGGCTGAGACACTCCATTTCAGTGAGCCTGTGTCGAGCAATGTGTATTAGAGAGTCCTCAATTTCACACGTGCTTACTCCTGAGTGAGTTTCGCATAAAAGGATTAAGGAGAGAGGAAGTGCAGAGGAAATGGGATGTTAGACACCTTGTTAAACGGGCTGTCAGGGTTTCTGGAGCGTTCATTCTAACTCTATTCCACTCTACATAGAGGGCAGGCCATTACCCGGGGATCACAGGGGCCTCTGCGGCGCTGCGAGTCACGAATTACTTTTAAAAAGAAGAAAGCAAAAGCAGAGCTGAAAATAGTAACGTGTGATTGTTGTCCTTGTTGCTGTGTTATTCTGCAGGATGTTTCTGCCCGGGGGGAATCTGGGATGCGATTTGCAGGAGCTGCAGGTAGCAAACCTTTAGCTGCCCTTCCCCAATTTAGTTCAGTGCCGGGAAGATTGGCCGGGAGAAAATCAGGAGAGGAAACCCTGGGGCAGGTGAGGAGGGGGAGATGCCTGAGGAGAGCAGGGGGCACTGGGCTCCTCCTATCCCAGGCAGAGACAGCAACTCCCATCTCAGCCCAGAGGGATGCTCAGGAACTTCCCAAAGTGCTGCTGGCCCAGAGGAGGCTCCACACTGGGGTTTCTGTGTGGGATGGGCTCTGGCAGGTGCAGTGGTGTGTCCCTCTGTTTTCCAGAGCTCAGCCCAACCTGTGTGGTTTAGACCAGGTTTCCATGAGGAAGGGCAGTGTGGTTCCCAGGGCAGGGGGCCTTTTCTGGGGGGCAGAGCCCTCCTATCCAGTGTGGGATCTTCCAGGGGAGGTGGGTGCTGTGTTCAGGGTTTATCAGTGATGCAGCCTCACATCAGCTTGTTTCCTGCAAGTCAGATCTGCTTTAAGAGCTGTGATGAGACAGAGCTTCAGAATCCACTCTATGAGCATCCAAATTAAAAGCTAAATAGGATGTAGCTTTCAGTTTGGCTGTATCTTCATATGCCAACAGCCATTATCCTCATATGTCAGCACTCAGCAGCCTTCCCTGCACAGCTCTGCTCTCTGCTGGGAGCAGGCTTGGCCTCCTCCAGCTCCCATCCCACCAGCACAAGGCTGGGACATGGCAGGAGAGCCACATCTCTTTGTTCCATCCTTTTGGGCATGGCTTCTTATCCTAGGGCGACTATATGATGCTTTTATCCCCAGTTGTCTTGTTCTGTTTGTGCTGGGAAGGGGCAGGGATGTCACTCATTCCAGGTGGCTCCAGGAGTGAGATGTATTGATAAAAGGTGATGCCATGTACAGTGTGTTTGAGGAGTAGGAATGGTGAAAACCCCTCAAGTGCCCCCCAAACTGTCCTTCCAGTGGGGAGAGGGGACAACTCAGGCATGGGACATCCTTGGGATCCTCCAGCATCCCAGGGCTGCTCCCCACTGCAGCTGCCCCTGTGCTGTGCTCCCCCAAAGAAACCTGTCAGCTCCAGGCTGGGTGGGAAGACAGAAAGTCCAGATAAAATTATCATTCCTGACTTCAGACTGGCGGTGGGGAAGAAGCAAGTTTGGCCATAAATAATCCCACACCTGGCCTTTTAATTCAGTTATCTCCTGGTCGGGAAAGTCAGATCTGCCGTGTGCTGTGGTGGTGCCAAGTTAATTACTTGAAAATGAGTGCCTGGGGTTGGACCAAGAATTTCTCATCAGCATTCAGCTCCAGTGCCATGGCGAGAGGGAGAGCCTGGAGCATGCTCAGCAGGAGGATGGGAGGGAAGGGGAGTGGGGCACGGGTGGCTTTGCTTTTCTTCTGAGAGCCTGGAGCTTGGGGTGCTTGCAAAAGCCCTGAGCTGGCAGATGATGAGTTTGGGGGTGCTGGGTTTAGGGATGCTGGGTTTGGGAATGCTGGTTTGGGGATGCTGGGTTTGGAGTGCTGGGGTTGGGAATGCTGGGTTTGGGGTGTTGGATTTGGGGGTGTTGGGTTTGGAATGCTGCAGTTGGGAATGCTGGTGTTGGGGGTGCTGGATTTGGCATGCTGGGTTTGGGATGCTGGGTTTGTTGCCCAGGCTGAGTTTAGGACTGGTATTACTGGGACAAGGCCCATTTTTGAGGTGAAGCTGCAGAGTTTGGGGCCAGCAGAACCAGAAGGGGGTGAGGTGGGTGACAGCATCCTGAAAAGCAAGAAAGGGCAGCAGGTCCAAACCACAGCACCGAGATGCTGATTCTTCTCTGGGTCAGGAAATCCCTCTCCTGGTGCCTTTTTAGAGGGTGGTTCTGCTGTGGGTTTGGGATCTGTGGGTTTGGTTCTGCTGTGGGTTTGGGATCTGTGGCCGGGGGTGTGCTTCAGCCAATGGGC
>NW_005054368.1:1447084-1466674 GCF_000277835.1 Geospiza fortis | reverse complement strand
GTGCTGCTCCAGGCACTGGCAATGCCCAGCCCTGTCCTTGCCCAGCCAGTGCCCCCCGTGCCCCTGCAGGCTGAGCCAGCCCGGGGCCAGCAGGGCTGTGGAAGGCAGAGCCTCTCCCTCCCCCTCCCCAGCCCGGTGCTCACCACCTGCATACAAATGTGGATATTACAGGGCAGGCAGGGAGGCAGGAGGTGCAGCTCCAATACTAAATAGCTGGGCCCTTTAAGCCGTTTGGCCAGACCTTAGCGTTAAAAAGGAGGAACAAACCCCTCGTCTCTATAGGATTCTTTGAGTCATTGCTTCTTATGTGTAAACAGAGGGCGGCAGCTTACACAGCAAACTCAGCCCAGAATAGCTTGAGGTGATTAACAGTTGTTTGATTCCTCCAAGATTTCCACATGCTTATGCCAATCCAACTGGGAAAGGCAGAATAAATATTTTGAAATATGCCCCTTCTTTTGTAAATTAGGCATGATGAGTGCTGCTTAACTGTTTAGCTGGGAGTTCCAGCGTGGGTTTTGTTCAGCAAACAGCAGCAGAAGGGCAGCACTCGCTGCTGGGAGCTGAGCTGGGCACAGAGGCTGCTGGTGCCCAGGAGCCCGCAGGCCAGGGCTGCTCACTCTGCCAGGGCTGGTCCTGGTGCCCCAATTTACCCCAATTTACCCCATTTTACCCCAATTTACCCCAATTTACCCCATCATAGGCAAGGAGAAGAATATCTCAGGTTTAGTCCCAGTTTTATAACAACACTTCCCAACCCACCTGGGGACCACAGAAGTGCTTTCCATGCATTAATGAAAGCACCAGTGCCACCTCTGACAGGACAGTCAGGTTTTATCTCCCCTTTGCATGTGGCCAGACTGGGATTCACCTCCCCCAATGGCACAGTTGGGATTTTAGCCAGTGACCAGCAGGTGTTGGGGTCTCAAATTCCCGCCCTGATGTGCCTGAAAGAAACCTAATTGCCATCCTTCACCTTGATTTTAAAAGTTTTGTTTTACCACAATCTTCCTTCTCCCAACCAACCCACGCCAGCTTCCCTAAAACTGCACTTTCTTTGTGAAATCTACTCTCTAAAAAACCTCAGAACTTCTGGACCATACAGCAGCAGAAATATTAAGGCTGAAGGGAAGCACTTTATTTGCCAGATAAATAGGCTTGGTGACACTTTGGATATGTAGAAGGTGGTGAATAATTTCTTCTGCTTGGGCTATATATCCTTAGAGGACTCGATGAATTTTTCATTCTGGAAGATGTGTTCAGGTCATTAATTGCAGTTTGCCACAGGTCTGTTCCACTTTTGTCTGGGTAAAGCCTATCTCCTTCAACATACAACTCATTTACCCTTTGTAAGCTATGTAACATTTGCATTGTAAATTGGTTAGCTTAACTTAATACACGAGTAACCCCAGGAAACCTCTGCAAAGGATCTTACGTGTGCTGGCAGAGAAGAGAGGGCCTTTTCCTGAGCTGGGGCTGGGGGCCTGGGATCCCCCCTCCCCACAAACCTGGGGCTGCTGCAGCATCTCAGCCCCCCCAGCTGGAGCAGGCAAAGCCCCCGTGCTTTGAGAGAGGCCTCCTCTCCCTGGAGCTGCACTGAATTCTCTTCCCAACCCACCCCAGCCCCTGCTTGAAATTACAAATTGTACTGGGGGTCCTGCTTGGCTGCTGCCTCCATGGGGTGCCCGGGGCTGTCTGGCACCGTGGCCTCGTGCCCAGCCTGAGTGTGGCTGGAGCTCTGCCCCGGGGCACAGGTGCCAAGAAACGATGGCTGGCAAGGTGCAGGATGCTCCATCCGCTGCCCCAGCTCCTCAGGAAGGGATCACAGAACCACACAATGGTTTGGGTTAAAAAAATAATCTCATCCCACCCCCTGCCATGGGCAGGGACACCTTCCACTGCCCCAGGGTGCTCCAAGCCCCCTCCAGCCTGGTCTGAGACTCTTCCAGGGATGGGGCAGCCACAGCTTCCCTGTGCCAGGGCCTCACCATCCTCACAGATAAGTTTACTCTTAATATCCAACCTAAGCATTTTTGTCCATTTTAAGCCATTCTCCCTTGTATGGTCACTCCATGCCCTTGTCCAAACTCCCTCTCCAGGGCTGTTGGACCCCTTTGGGCACTGCCCAGGCACCAATCTCTCACCACAGGCAGGGCTGCAGGCAGGATCCCTTGCACTGGCCCATCCTGCTGCCTGCACTTCCAGGGGCCTCCCTTTGCATAAAACAAACCCAAGTAATTGAAGCTGCTGCAGTGTCACTGATCCCTCAGAGTGAGGAACATCTCTGGGCTTCCCACAAGCAGTGCAGGGAGGAGCAAGACACAATAAGTGTAAATTGAGTGAACTCCAGAGACTGGAATAAAGGCTGTGAAATATTGCTCAGGGCCTGAGAAGCTCCTTCAACCCATTTTCTGAGCTACCTGGGGGACAGGGGCCGAGACTGGCAGACGACAGCACACAGGAGTGAGGAGCAGCTGAGTCCAACCTGCCGTCCCAGTACTTGTGGCCTCGTTGGAGGCAGGAAATTTCTGAAACTTTCTTTGTGTGAGGTTTGCTGCCCCACTTTTTAAACTGAAGCAGTCTGCAGGGCCTCAGCCAGGCAGCAAAGCTTTGGGAATGTTTCCCTAGCAAGAGGAGACACAGCAGAGTGGGGTGTTTGACCAGGGGTCCCTCCTGGCCCTGCTCAGAGCCAGCTCTGCCTCCTTGCATGGCCCTGCCACAGGAGAGGAAGGAAAAGCAGCCCCATCTCCTGGATGCCCAAAGGGATCCCCCTGGCCCCAGGAAAGGAGCTGTCCATGGCACATCTCCGTGGTGTTGTTAGCAGTGCCAAGCTGGTGCTGGAGATGTCCCGCCTGTTTACTCCTTACAAAGTGACACATTTGTGTGTATTTTACAGGAAAAAAAGCCGTGTGAGAATTAGCACAGCCTGCCCCTCCCGTGGCAATCAGCACCTCTGCCTGCCGGGGAGCTTCCCGGGGCTTGGCACTGTTTTAATCTCCTCAGTGAGGGAAGATAAAAGAACGGAGCAGCTGATCCGATAGGCCCAGGGATAATGGTTGGCATTCTCTGCCTTCAGATAACAGCTTGGGCTGGGAAGGAAATCAGCTCAGCCAGGCTTTTCTGGGAGCCCTCCTCTCCCTGGCTGTGCCTTCCCTCCCTGCAGGTAGAGCTGGGCTCACCTGAAGCTGATCTGAAAGGTGCTTCCATCCCATCCCTGCTCAAACCTTTGTTTCCACACTCACCATCCCGGGACACCACCACGTCCCAGCTTTGTGCCCATGAATAGAATCCTCATGCAATCAGTAAGGCTGGAAAAGAGCTTTAAGATGACCAAGAAGACATAGAGGAAGAGATGGGGCTGTCACCGTGTCCCTCCTGTCCCTCCCTTTCCCTCTCCTGCAGGCCCAAGCAGTGGCAGCACAGACCCCACTGCACAGCTCGGGCTGTAACTCAGTGCAAACCAGTCTCACAGCTCCCACCCCTAAAATCTCTGAAATATGCAGCAAAGAGCAAACTTAATGAGTGTCAGGGAGAATCCATGGGGAGCTGTAATGTTCTCAGTGTGTACAAATCACAGTTTAGGACATCTCAGCCTGAGTGTCCTTTTGCACCTGGATCAGTGCCCGGTGCAGGAGGCTTGGCCACCGTGTGCTCAGCTGGGGCTGGAGATGGGCTCAGTTCCTGCCATAAAAACAGGGGAGAAAGGGAGGATTTATAGCACCAAAACTCTCCTCAATAGCTGGCTTAAGTTCCTTTTCTTAGCACAAAACCTATGAGCATGCAAAGGCTGGGGGTGGCTGGGCAGCTGCCTTTATTGCTTTAAATCTTTTATTGCCCTGCAAACCTGGGGTGAAACAGGAATCATATCTCTGAATATGAGATATTCTGAATTCAAACCCAGTAAAGACATACTGTGATTTCTAAAAATTGTCATGGAACCAGCAGATTACCTGCTTTGGCATCTAAGCTAGCACCATCCCTTGCAGAGATGTGCAAATCACACTCTGGCAAAAATCTGGGATTCGTTTTTTGGGGAGTTCTTATCTCTTCAGTAATAGATAACTACTAAAATGCTCTGATCAGTAATTTCACTCAGGGATCCCAATGCACTTTGGAAATACAGATCAGGATTCCTGGGACCTCTGTGACAACCACAGTTCCCTGCAAACCAAAGGTCAAAATTCAAAGAGCTCATTCCTGGAGCAGGCAGCAAGTCCCAGTCCTCCTGGCTGAGCTGATGCCGTCAAATCTGTATTTGCCATGAAGAATAAGATCTCCAAGAGGCCCCCTGGCCCGTGGCTCAGAGCTGTGTGCCTGCCTCCCCCCTTGCTGCCCATCCCTTGGATCTGCTATGGGATTGGGATGGGGAGGAGTGGCTGGAAGGTGGCGAGCAGGGGAGGGTATGTTAAGCAGTACCTTTAGCTGAATAAATCAGGGAGGTTGCCAGCAGCCTGCCACAGTAAATATGCATGTTAAATCAAATCAGATCTGCTGCAATAGGAAAGATTTAATGGTAGGGGTTTGTTTGCTGCCCACCATAAACACGGAGATGTGAGCACTTCATGGTGAGAACATCTGTGGACTGGGCAGGAGGTGTCAGGAGCTGGATCTAACATGCAAGGCTTCTCTTCTGTGGCCAATTAAACAAATTGCAGCAAAACAGCATTTTATTAGTATTTGCCCATAGCAGTCTGCTGCTGCAATAAATTTCCTCCAGGCACTCTGGAGAAAGGGGAGGGAAGGATTGGCAGGGAATGGTGGGAGAACTCACCCGGCGCAGCCTCCGGGGCCGCTCCAAAGTGCCTGTCTCCAAAAACAACTGCTCTGCTTTATCATAAACATGGTGAGTTATGAGCTGCTCTGCAGAGAGCCCTGCACAAATAATAATAATGAGGAGGAGGTGGGAGGCAGGGCTGCCTTCCCAAAGCAGAGGGACCTACAGGTCTGGGAACAAAACTTATCCCAGTGCCTCTCCACTCCCTCTCAGTTTAATTGCAGATTAAATTCTCTTAGAATTCATCCTTGCCCATTTGGCCTATCCCACCCTCTTATTCCCATGTCCTTCTGCTTTTAAGCCCAACTTTTGTCTCTTTTGCAGTTTCTTTCCTTTTATTATTATTGCTTTTAAGGGAGAGCTTGTCTTTACTTTTTTCCCACGCAAACGGGGGCTGCAAACTCGGCCAAACCCATCCCCAGCATCGCTTTGCTGGCAGTCCTTGGGATTTCTCAGGTCTAATATGCCAACACATTTCTTGGCTGAGGGCCTGGCACAGTCACAGGCAGGAGCTGATGTTTCTCAGTGTGGTATAGCCGAGGCACCTTCTGTGTCTTACAGTTTTTGGATGATGGAGAGCTCAAATGAGCGATAGATTTGATTTTTTTCTTTTCCCCTTTCCCTTTTTTTTCTTTCCCTTTTCTATTCTCTTTCTTGGGCCAAAGCATCACCATCCAGTTGATGGATGCCCCATCCCCACTGATAACCAGCCCTCTCATCTCTCTCACGCTCCAAGGCAGGAAGCACTTCAGAGCAAACCATCCTCTCCAGAGAGGTCCTGGGACAATGGCAAGCACCAATAAATACCCCAAATCGCCGAGGCTGCAGCAAACAGATGGTGTTCTGCTGCACAGACACTCTCTGCTGGGGAAGTGCTGCAAGAAATGACCTATTTGTTGCTTGGTTATCTCCATATTTTACGTTGGAAGCACCATTCATATCTAAGCTGTGTCACCGTTATCCCGGGAATTCCTCATTTCCCAGCACAGTTATCGACAGCCCGCCTTCCCTGCAGCCTCCTCCTGTTGCTGTTTGCTCTTCCCCTCCCAGCTCTGCGGTGTGATCAGGTGAAGAGATAAATAACTCCACCTGCACTGCTGATTGATAGCAAATTAATGTTCAACAATCACCTCCTTCAAAATACGCCACTTAAAACTGCCTCAAAATGTGGAGTTTTTCTCCTTTTCCTTTCTCAGGAACAACAAAATCAAGGCAGCACATTATTAGTGGACATTAATTATCTATTTTTAATGAATTAGCTGACCAGGCTGGCTGCTGATGGATTACATCTATGAAATTATATTGCTGTTGAAACACAGGATATGTTTAGATGGCATCAGCCTCTTGACTTAAGGATGGATTTGATTTATACTTCATTAACATAATTCCTACCACACTGCTTCTTTGGGAAAGAAAATTAGTGTCTAACCAGGAGCTAACAAGTTTAATGGCTTGCTTGAAGGAAAACATAACCATTGACTGTGAATAAGCAACTAGAGGCATTAATATGTTGTTGTTGTTGTTGCTCTTGGGTTTATGAATCTATATTTGTAGGGGAACATTCCTGCAGTGCTGCTGTGGAATTTCCATGTGTGTGTCTGACTTTGTATCAGGCAGTTCAAAATGACCTCCCCAGTGCTTCCCAGTAACCCACGGTGCTGACTGGGATGGGAGGCCACATCCAGCCTTCCCTTGGGTTTGGATAACAGTGTCTGGGCACTGCACGTGGAGAGGGAGGCTTGGGCTTCTCATTTATTTCCATTTTGCAAATGCTGGGGTTACTGCTGACTGCTGACGAGTTTTCTATCACAGAAGGCGTAGTTAAATAGCTGGTGAACCTTTATTCTTCTCTCCTCTCCAAAAAGGAACCTTTTTTGTTCTTTAAATCATACCATGTTAGCAGACAAACAGCATGAGAAATCAAATCAGTCCAAGACATCCAGGTTGGGTGCAGGAGTGAAATGAGCTCAGCCAGTGGGAACAACCCTCAGAGGAATGAGAACTTAAACAGAGGGACAGGAGGAAGAGGAGGGTGGCTGCACTGAAACCACTGAAAGCACAAACCCTCCAGAACTTTGTGCTTTCAACTGTTCACGGGTTTTAGTTTGTTGGTAATATTTTAGGGGGTTTTAATGGTGTTTTGTACCTGCCTGATCCAGAGGGCTCTGGCTCTGGAGGACCCTTCCACTCCCTGCCAGGGCCTGGCAGGTTCTCCTCCTGTTTGGCATCCTGACACTTGGGCTGTGATGGATGAGCTGCTCTTCCCTGCGCCGTACGAATCCCTGTTAGATTTGGTGCTTATTAATTACAGCACAGCACCGTCAGCACATTTAGAATTGGGGTCCCTGCTTTTCTAATTCCCTTCTTAGCTCACGTTCCTTTTTCCCTGGTTCCCTCTCACCTGTGTCTCCTCCTGCCTGATGGATGAGGTTTCAGCAGCAGTGGATTCCACGCTGGCTGAGCCGAAGGTCAGCGCTGGGAATGGCTCCAGAAAAAGCAGCTGTTCAGCAATTCCCACCTCAAATCCAGTGTCCAGCTCCCTCCACAGCCTCTCATCCCCAGCCAGCTCCCTCACTCATGCCCAAAGCCAGGGCTTCTCCACCACTGCACCCTGCAGCCCTCCTTGATTTCATAAAACCTTTTATCGTTCAGACTTGGTTCATCCTCCAAGATAAAAAATCCATGCTCAGTGCTGAGCCCTGGGGTATCCTCAGGGAGAGGTCAGATTTTATCTGTAGTTGCTCTGCTGTTGTCAACACTCCCATTCCTCTCCTCACTGTTAGCTGGGTTGCAGGCAGGACAGTGCCCAGTTTGTATTTCTTCCTAATCCACCTTTATCTGCAAAAATCTGATCCCTGTGATGGGAAAAAGTGAGGACCTGAGGACAGAAACCAAACCACTGTTGGTTTTAACTGCTGGTTGGGCTGGGGCAGGTGTGGGTCATGCTCTGGGGATGGCACAGCCTGTAAAGGACACAATTTGGCCAGTGAAGGGCACGGTTTGGCCACTGAGGCATTGCAGAGGCTCCGTGCAAGCTCTGGTTGTGCCAATTCCAGCTCAGACTCAGCATTGATTGGAATTCAGGGGGGCTGCACCCAAGGGACAGGGACCAGGCTGTGCCACCATCCCTGGGGTGCTGGGGGCTGTGGGAGGATGGCAGTGCCAGCATTTGGCACACAGGGCACTTTTGTTTACCTGTGGCTTCACCTCTCTGGGAAGGCAGACGTGATAAGAGATGAGCACACACATCCCTGCCTGGAGTCACTTACCTGATAAAGCCTGGCAGGAAGGGGCAGGCACGATAACAATGCAAACACAGCCCCCTTCCCGTGCCTTTCAAACTTTTCCCTGCTAACAGGATTGCTGCTTTATTCCCAGACACTGCTTAGCTCCTTTACATGAGCGAGTAAACAGCCCAGTAATTTATACTGTCCTCCCCGATCAGCTTCGCCCTCTTTTACATCTTGCCTTGCAAATAATAAGGCAGCCCACAAAGCCATTTGTTTCCTAATGACAGGGGTTTCCATAGTGAGCAGATTAAGGAGGAGGAGATTAGAAGATTATACACCAGGCAGGACTCACAGGTTTATGGGGCTTTGGAGATCCAACGATTAATGCATTTCATAAATGAAACTTTCTTTGGTGGCAGGTAGAGCGGAGGGAACCGGGTGTTTTAATTGGCAAAATTTATTTAGCAATTTTCCTTAAGGATGCTTCAAGCACCCAGACAGGGCTTGTACATTGTACAATTATCAGGTCCTGCTGCTCTGATGTTGATAAGGGTTGGTAGATTTTCTCCAAATCAAATTTGCTGTGGATGAACCCTGGATGGGCTCTGTGAGCTGTCTCTGAGTCTGTGCCCTTGCTCATAAGGCTGCCAGGGTGCTGGGATGGCATTAACTTCTTTGATGGAAAGAGAAAAACTGCTTTTCCATCAGAGGAAGGAGCAGAGCTGCTTTTCCATGGGGGCTGTAGGTGCCAGACTGTGTTGTTATTTATCATGGCACTGTGATCACAGCCCAGCATCTTTGTGCTGGGCAGGGGGTGCCAGGGGATGTTCATGATCCAAAATACAGCAGGGGAGGAAATGGAGGTAATGTCTGGGACAGGTATTGGGGCAAATATCTTCAGTGGAAGGAGCAGGAGGTTCAGGAAGCCCCAAATCCGCATAAATGCCATGGAAAGCAGCATGGCTGCTAAGGGTGAGCACAGCAGCATGCTGGTGTCCTGGAGCAGAGGGGTGCAGGTAACCAAGGAGTGCTTGCAGGGTGTTTTAATTCCCCACTGAGAATCCCAGGTTTGCATCAGGAAGCTGAAAATGAAAAACCTGGAAAAGTGTGGGAGGGACCCACAATATATTTTATAGCCTTTGGCCAAAAGAAACCGAAAAGGAAAAAAAACATGGGAAAGAAACTGTGACAGTGTTCTTCTCTTTAATTTTCTGATGAAAAATCAAAACAGCAGGAAAAGAAAAAGCACTTGCTTTAATTTTGTTGAAAACCCAATTTTCCACGAAAAGTAGGTTTCAATGGAAAATTTCCACCTCTCCCCTCTCCCTGGGGAATTGTTTCAGCAGTGGCTGCCCTCTCCCCATCACAGCCCGTGGGAGCCACCTGGCTCCAAGGGCCATTCCCAGTGAGCCACGAGGACAGAGCCTGGGGACACTTTGGGTTCTGGCCAGCGGGACAGAGCCTGGGGACACTTTGGGTTCTGCAGCCTGAGCCATGTCCAGGTTCCTCCCTGGGGTCTGTGCTGTGGCACCAGCACCTCCCTGGCTCTCTGCTCACCTGGCAGAGCCCAGGGCAGTGTCCTGGCCCTGCTGTGGCTGAGGAAAACCTGAGGCTGAGGAAATCAGGGACTGTCTTGGCATCAGCCCAGCTCCTCCTTGTGGAGCAGCGCCCAAGCTGCTCCTGCTCCAGTGCCACACACAGGACAGGGCTCAGGGCAGCTCTGACTCTGACAGGGTTTAGTGACTGGGGCTGACTTGTTCTTCACCTGGTCACAGAGAGGCCACAGATTCCTCAACTTCTTTTGGGAACCCCTTCCCCTCTCCCTGGAGCTGGATCCTGCAGTGCCTGTCTGTGCCAGGAAACCTTCTCCATGTCCATCCTTCTGATTCCTTTCCCATTGCCAAAGTTGTTTTCCATTGAGTGTTTAAAATGAGCAAAAGGCTCAAACAAAGCCCCTCTGGGCTGTTTAAAGCAGGGGTGAGTTGCCATCCAGAGCAGGGGCTGCCATCCAGCCTGGCTTCCAGACCAGGGCTGCAGTTTGTCCTTCCAAGACAACTCAATCAACTTTGGCTCCTTGAACAATCCCCCAGCCCTGCCAAAAGGGACAAAGGACACAGGACTCCTGAAGCACAGGGCTGGGGGAGCCCTGTCAGCCTGGATTACAGGAATGCTTAGGAGTTAATTAAATTACAATTTGCTATGCTGCCAGTTCACACGAAGCTGCAACATCTGTGGAGGGACAGAGGGCTGGGGGAGCTGGCCAGGAGCTGCTGTCCTGCCTCTGGGGCTTGGCTCTCCACCTGCTCTCTGGCAGGGCTGCACAGAGCAGCACAACAGGAATGAAAAGAGCTTTATTTCTGATACAGCCATTGCTGTGGCTACTGGCTTTAGTTTTAAAAACCTCCAAGTGGAGCAGGAGCTGAGTGGGGGCAGATGTTTGCCCCAGGTCCCAAGAACTAACTGGCACATCAGGTAAAGTTCAGAGGTGCCAATTTGTAAAGTAATTTTTAAAAATATGCTAGAAAAATATTATCAGGGGCTTTCTGCATTTCCTTGAAGCTCTTGAGACTCAATTTTTTAAGACTTTCCTCTGTGACCCCTGGTTTTATACATCTGTTGAATTTTCTTATTTTCCCTTGAATCCAGGAGCAGGAGCTTTAGGAAACTTGTGAGACTCTCACAAGGGACAAAGGTTTGGAAGCCCATAGGCAGCATTGCTGTGTCTCTGCATCCCTGGGTTTCCCTGCTTTCAAGGCAGAAGGCTCTCAATCTGTCAGGCTTTTGAGTCTCTCTGAATTTTCTTTCTGTTTTCCTGCTTGCAGCCAAATTATCAAGTGCTGAGAGCAGGAGCTGTGCTCCAGACAAGTGCAGGCACATGCTCACAACCTGAGGAGTAGCAGGCGAGCACTTCTGCAGTAATAAGCTCCATGCTGTGCTCAAAAAGGGCACTTAATTTTTCATTCTTAAATGCTGTGATGTTCTTGTCTTCCGGCTTCACCAAAACTCCTCCATGGAGATGGATGGGCCATGCAGAACACAGTTATCAGAAAGATTAAGCCAGGACTTGTCATTTTTTATATCAGCCAGCAGTCAGGTTGACGAGTGATGTCCTCTTAGCTCCTGGGATGTGTCCGGCACCTTTAGTGCCAGTAGTAAAAAGGACTATAAAAAATACCATAGAAGAAAGGGTAATGATGAAATTTAACTGCTCCCTAGCACACACCTGGGGTCTAGTAATCTGGAAATGGGGGGTTCAGGTGCTTCATCTTTTACTGCCTTGTCCTTGTCTGTAAGTTTAAGGTCCTTCCACTGAACCATAACATATTGTGGTCACTGCCAAGAGCCAGTCCTTGGCCCCTGGGCAGGCAGGGACAGCTCAGTGCAGGCAGGGGATGCTGAGCACTTCTGCCTTCAGCCAGCTGGAGGAGGAGGAGGTGCTCAGCTTGGAGGGCTTCACCCCAAGGTGGGACATTTGAGCTGGGGACATCCTCATGGCATCCTCATTCCTCTGACTCTCTTCTTGTGTGGGCAAAGAGAGTGCAGTCAGACCTGGTGGTGCTGCCAGCCCTGCCAGGGGAGCCAGGCTGGCACAGACAGCTGGGCACTGTCCCTCTCGCTGCCTGAGGCATCCCCCAGGGGCCATGGAGGCAGCTCCACGTGCTGTACTTACCCAGTCAGCATTACTTCATCATACCCCAGGACTGCGGCCCGGCCCGCTGTTATTAATCTAAGGAACAACTGATACTAAATGATCATGCTACATTAAATTTATAGACCCTTGCATATAGCTGCTATTGATCTTTTCCCAAGCATCATAAATATGTGATGGAGTGTGCATGGCAATGCTTTCCCCCCTCTCCATTAAAGGTGGTTAAACTTTTCATCTCTGGGGCGGAAATGGGCGATGGCTCTCTGTGGGCAGGGCCAGCCCGGCCAGATCGTTTGTGTTTTAATTACTGGGAGGTGCAGAAAGCTTCAGCAGAACAGGAGGGAAGGGCTGATGCCTTCCTGCTTCCCCTAACTTGCCTCTTTTCCTCTCCTTGCCCAGGATCTGTCACTTTTCCTTGTCCATCTCCTGTCTCCAAAGGGATGCAGTGGTGTGATTGTTTTTAATCCCTCATTCCCAATCCTGATGTGCTGCCTACAGCCCCAGCAGCACATCAGAGCAGGGGGATCATTTACAGGAACTGGTTTTGGATTTGGGAGAGCAGCTTTCCCCCACACAGGCGCTGTCCAGCACCTCCCAGGCTTTCTGTGGTGCCCAGGGTGGGTGACACGCCAAGGGACACCAACCCTGGCACAGGGACAAGGACACCTGGGGGAAGCACCCAGAGCCTCAGGTACCGCTGTGGTACAGCCAGGGAAGGGAGATTTGCAAATCATCCTTCGGCATAGCCTGGAACAACTTATATCCTAGAGCCATCTAGGGGCGAAATCCCGGCTCCATGGAGCCAGGGCAGCCGTGTGCCGGGTCCGGAGGGGTCAGCGCTGGGCACACAGGGAGCAGGGAATTTCTGCCTCTTGGTGCTCCTGCCCTGGCGCTGGGGAGCAGCAGGGGCTCTGCCAAGTCTGTGCTGAACAAAGGCCCCGGAAAATCAGCCGCAAATCTTTTGGCTTTCTCGCTTCTGCTGATAATTTGTGGTGTTTTTCAAGTGCACATCAAGGAGTTGGTGCTTGAAAGAGCCTTGGCAGCATGAAAGGTACAAAGCCCAGGATCTGTAGAGAAAAGGGTGTGTAAAGAACGTCTGTAAGTTTAGAAACAAACAAAAGGGATCCTTGGCTGAGCCCCCCGTGCAAGGCCAGGAAGCACCTCTGGCTGTGCCTGGCAGGGCAGGGGCAGCAGGGGCTGTGCCCAGGTGTCCCTGTCAGTGACTGAGATGCCCAGCTGCTCTCTTTCCTGACCTTTTGGCTCTTTTCCCTGCTCATTCTCCAGGAGCCCGAGCTCAGATTCAGAGACATCCCACAGCTCTGTTGCACTGCTCGTGCCTCAGTTCCCTGCCTGGAAATGGGGTCACAGAGGAGCTGAGAACACAGGTGAGGGGTCTGGGGACCTGGGCCAGGAGGTGCCACTGGGGTGCCCAGTGTCCTCCTGACAATTAGTTCCACTTGTGATGGCAGAGAGGGGATAGCTGGTGAGCAGCACAATACCCTCAGTCTAAATTATTCCTCCTCCTCCTCCACAAATGTCATAGCAGAGATTAGCCATCATGTGTCCTTAAGTATCCCATTTATCCCAAATGACTCTGAGCATGTTAACTGCATTTAGATTAAAATGAGCCTTTATACCCAGAGCATCTTCCCGGGCTGGCCCAGCCCCTGCCTGGCCCCTCATTCTTCATTTCAGAGCTGAGGGTCTGGGGATACCCGGGAGCACAGCACTGTCACAGCAACTCCATTTGCCCACAGAAACATTGTTCCAGGACAACTTTAATCCCTACAAAATTCTCTTAATTTTGATTTGCCAATCGTGGATTCCTTTTAAATTAACCTCCAAAAGCACAAATTAAAGAGAATAGTGCCACAATCACGTAAGAACAGGCTGTGCCAAACCCTCCAGAAGTGTTCTAGCACCAAAAATTAATGATGAGGGTCAAAAGCAGCTTGCAAGGCAGAGTCAGCTTTGAATGGGAAACCCCTGAATTAATGTAAGCAAGAGCCCAGAAAGTCTGCGGAAAATTTGAGGTAGATTTAATTAAGCTCCTAATTATGCAGCCAAGTTTGTTAAGAGTTTCAGAGTGTTGGAGCCTCAGTTTGAAAGTCTGGGCATTGAAGCCCAGCATCTCCCTTGGCTTTGTGAGTCCCTCCAGGGGGATTGCTGCTTCCCACTGCTCCCAGCACAGGCACAGGGCAGAGCAAACCCCATCCATCCATCCATCCATCCATCCATCCATCCATCCATCCATCCATCCATCCATCCATCCCAGGGGAGCATCCAGCTCCCAGACTGACCCAGGGCCCACCCATGCTGGGACCACCAGCAGGGCTCAGGATGGCTCCCAAAGGCCACCAGGGAATTCTCACCCCTGTCCCCGTCCCTTCCCTGCCACCCACCCGAGGCCCTGGCCAGGGCAGCGCCTGCTGCTGAGAGAGGAGCAGGTTGGGGAGCAGAACACGACAGAACTTGGAGGAGCCTGCACCGCTCTCTCCCCTCGTTAGCGTCCCCCGGGGCCCGCGCTCTCTTTAGTGCTAACACAGTAACGAAGGCCACAGCCTATTAATTGCACTGACAATGATAAAGGAAGAGTCAGAAGCAGCTATTTGTCTTTCATGTAACCTCGTGCATCATCACAAGATAAATGAAAACTCATTTTCTGCTTTGATTCAGTCTAATTTTTCAGGGCCCCCGAGGCAGGTTACAGGAACTGTGTCGCTGCATCCCCAGAAAAGTGCCGGCCCCGGGGTTCAGGGGTCAGGGAAAGTGCAGAGCCAGGAGGCCCTGGCTCCCCAGATCCCAGGGGGATGTGAGAGCAGGAAGGGCTCTGCTGCTCATCGTCATTAAATGCCCATTGGGAGGTGTTGTCCGGGCCCTGATGGATGAGCAAAGGGAGTCCCCGTCCCCACACCCCTGGTCACTGTACCCGGGCCACACCTGCACACAGGGCAGGGGATTTCAGGAGAACTCCTCATCCCGGGCATCTCCCCAGAATTCCTGCTCCCAAGGACTGGGGGCTGGGACAGAGAGCAGGATGGTGCTTTGGGGTCATTGATACTTTGAGAGTCAAACACACTCAGGGTGCTCCATCCGTGCTGTGACCTGCTTAGCAAGGACTTTGTCATTCCAGAAACTTCACTCTTGGTGTGAAGGGAGCAAAATGCCCCAAAATCACATCAGCAGCTGTCCCCACCTCTCAGGCAGCAGCCTTGTCCAGCTTCCCTGCCATTTCATGGCCCCTGTTCTCCAGGACATCTCCTGTGGGAGCACAGAGCCTTGAAGCTGCATCTTGTGGGTTCAGGGGTTTGCTGCAGGCTCGAGGTGCCCTGCTCATCCTGAGTTTTGCTGGGTCAGGACTTTCTACAAGGGCTGGTCCAGGCTGGGAAGGAGTCTGAGTGTTGGGCAGGAAGGTTTGCCAGAAATATGGAGCAAAATACCTCGTAAAATTAAAAAAAGAGAAAGGAAATTAAAAGAGAAATTAATAAAGAAAAAGGAAGAAAAGAAAAAGGCAAGTTTGGTGAGGAATTAGCCCATTCTAATCCAGAGGAATCAAACCCCCATCACACATACCTTTGGGAAATGGATTTGTAAAATTTTCAGGGTTTGATAGAAGGAATACACAGTATGTATCTGTATGTAAACTTTGAGACAAGAAATGTTGACTTAGAAATGTTATGGGATAGGACAGATATTGTTGAGAGAGAAATGGAGCTAGAAAGAAGTTTTAAAAGATGGTCTTGTAAATAAGTCTAGATACTTTAGAGAAATAGAACTATGAAAGAACCAACACATCCTGGTCATGCCTCTTCTGAAAATGTTAATGGTACCAGTGCACAGTACCTTAACTGGATTAATCAGAATGTAATCTCACCTGCATGCTGCACTGATGTCTTCTGCAGCAGCCCCAAAAACAGCTTTCCCCTTTTACACTGGGTAACACACCTGGTTTCCCTCCTTGTACCCAGAGAGCTGCTATATAAATATAAATATATAAATATAAATAAATATGTATAGAAATAGCCTCAGCCTGGGCCGTGCTGGGCTGTGCTGGCCCAGGGGCTCCCATATGGCCGGGTTTGCCAGGCTGGGGCCGTGCCAGGCAGGACTGGTGGCCCTGTGCCCACATTTCCTGCCATCCCTCAGCCCACTCGGGCTCCAGCCGGGTCTGGCCCAGGGTCCAGAGCAGCTTTGGAGCCTGGCAGGGACAAATCGCAGGCTGGGAAGGGGAGGGGATGGGGCTGTGCCCACCCAGCCCCAGCCCAGGCCCAGCTGATGCTCCTCCCCAGGCTGCAGCCTGGCAGGGCTCTGCCATGCAGGGAACCCTGGATTTAACTCAGGATATCATTTACTTCCTAAATGCTGGATAAGAAAATATCACCAGGCATTTCCCCAGTGCTGATTTACTGGTGCCTGCTCCAGCTGGGGCCAGGGGGAGCCTAATCTGGGGGAGATTTGAATGTTATTGGCATTCATGAATTTTTGCTTTGTTGTTGTTTTGACTTATTTTTTTTAAAGGCAAAACAGAACTTTAAAAAATTTTAAACTCAGCTGGGAGTATTTCATAGCCTGGGATTTGGGGACAGCAGCTGAGCAGTGGGGCTGGAGCTTCTCCCTGTGGTGTGGGCACATCCCTGGCCTGGCCTGGGGCAGTTCCCCTGCAGTTCCTGCCCCAAGGCTCCATCAGGACTTGCAAACTCAGGGTATTTAACAGTTGTGTCCTGCATGAGAGGTGCTGTAAGGACTCCTTGCTCAGGGATGCTGAAATGATGGCTGGCAGGTGAGCCTGGGGGCAGTTCCTGGGACAGGAGCTCACCTGCAGGACCCCCAGCTTTGCCCAGGTGGAAATCCCTCCCTGCTGAAGCCAGGGCTTGCTCTGGGGCTGGGATGGCACCCATCCCTCTGCTGGGCAGGAAGCTCTGCCTCTCTCCTGGAGCCTCACACGCAGCCCCACAAAGAGGGGATTTGCAGGAGGCTGAAGGTCTGGTGAGGAGGAGGAGCAGAGTCAGGGTCGGTCCCTGCTGCCTTCCTCCATCCCCACCAGAGGAGTTGTTCCTGAGGTTTGTTCCTAGCAAAGCCCACAAACAGTTTTAAGAAGAAAGCCTAATTCCCCACACTGGCATTTCCTGAGGGGATTGTGTTTCATTTGGAGGACTTTTGGCTTTGCTTTTCACCCTTTTGAAGTTAGTTATTATCAGGGTTCTGCGGTTCCTTAATTATTCTTCTCAGGAGCAAGGAGAAAGAGGCATTTTTCATCTGAAAATAAGGCAAGAACCGTTGTTATTTGGCTTTTCTCCTTTGTAACTTTTATTTAAAGAAACAGAGAGAGAAGTGGGACAGCAAAAAGGGTCTTAGGGAGCAAAATGAGACATTAAGACCAAATAAACACCAATTCTTCAGCAGCAGGATAGGAAATGTGTATTTCTCTTCCATTTTCTCCTGTTCAGGAGGGAGGGGGGAAGGCTTTGCTAACACATTCAAATGAATTTGATATTCAATCAATGAAGATTAACTTGCCCAAGGTAAGATGGTTTTTACATTCATAAGGAAGTCAAATACGATTATGCATATGAGGAAATTATACAGAGATGAGTAGAGTATAATGTATGATAATTATTTGAAAGGATATACTTACACACTGATTAGCATATCTTGAAGACCAGACAGAGATGGAAGAATAGAAGGTAAAGAGATTCCTCAAGATGAACAAACTGTATAAAACTCACTCCCCAAAAATCATAGAAGTTGGTTAGAAATAGAATTTTCTTATGGATGGCAACCTTAAAAAAATCCCTCACAAGTTCACCTCTTGATTAGAAATATTTTTTTTAAATTATTCAAATCAAGCATGTGGGACTTGGCTGAGAATATCCCTCTGCAGAGGAAGGATGGACACAAAGAGATGAAAGGGAAGGCCAGCAGGATCTCCACGTGCCTTTCCCAATGATGTGAGCCCCTCTCACCAGGATGAAACAGCAGAAATGCTTTTCCCCAGGGAAGGCAGGTCCAGCTGGGCCAAGACCCAGCACCATTGGCTCCTGCTCTTTGGCATGGTTTGGTTTTTCCTTCCTGGCTGCTGAGATGGGAAAATTCAGCATTCCCATCTTTCCAGAGCCAAAATATTTCTCCCTTCTCAAAAAAAAAAAAACCCACAAAGAAAAAAATCTGTCTGAATTTGTCAGCAGGACACTCAGTGCATGGATGTGTGCAGGGAGCAGCTGAGGTGGGGTTGGTGTTAAACCCGGGGGAAATGTTGGAGTTATTCAGGGAGGGCACAACAATGAGCACAGCCCTGCCAGGCATCGAGGATCCCACAGCAGGAAGGATCCTCCAGGCAAAGGGCAGGGGACCTTTGAGCCCTTCCACCTCTCAGGGCAGGAAAACTCCTCCTGGAATGGAATATTCCGTGTCTGGGGATGGTGTGTGGTGGTGGGTGATGTGCAGCACCAGTAACTCCGTCCAGGCTGTTTGGGGTGGGCAGTGCTTGCCTGCAAGGGGAGGACCCACACCTTGTGTGACGGTGTCAGAGATGCTCTGACAGTGTTTGGGGTCAGGGGGCTGGAGGGTGTTTGGGACGCCCTTGCAGAGCCCAGACAGCATGTCAGGAACTGTAGGTGCTGTGAGAGGTGGGCTGAGGACTGATTGCTCCTGGGCTGTGGTGCTTCAGCCTCCCTGAGCAGGATCCGTGGACATGGAGGGGTTCTCCCAGCAGGACAGGCAGGACAGGCAGGACAATCACAGGGGTGACTCCTCCGAGTCACCCACAGAGCTGTGGGTCCCTCAGTGCCTGGTTCACGAGGGGTTTGTGCCACAGCAGGTCCTGAGCCCCCTTGGCCAGCCCTGTGCCCCCCCCTCGGTGTCCCTTTGTGCCATACCTGCCGTGTGGTGACAGCTGGAGCCCGAGGACCATCCCTGGTGCCGCTCTCCAGCACCAAACTCGTCTGGGGAGCTTTGAGGACTGCACTTCCATCAGAGTCTGGTCAGGAGCTGCGTGTCTCGGGGCACAGGTGCACCGGGGGTGTCCCAGGGCTGTGGCACCCCCAGGAGAAAGGCAGCACATGGGCACAGGCAGCTGGCACCGCCCCAGCCCAGCATCTGCCCCGGCGCAGCCACAAAGGCCGGCAGGGACTGCAGCCAAGGCAGGGGGCGGGGAGGGAGGGAAAGGTGATTTTATAGAACTTGAATACATTTGTCTGGCAGACATTTCCTGGATCCTGCTTCGGCTTTTAAGAGCAGCACTGTAAATTCATCAACACCACATGATTTTGTCAATTCTGACAGCTAACTTCAATGTTACGACAAATCTGGCCCCAGAGGATATTAAGCAAAGACGCATGAGCCTATAATTTTCTGCTTCCACGTGTGAGATGCTATAATGATCAAAAGAAAATGACTTTCTAACTACCACATCTCTTTGTGCTGTTTTCTCCATGCCTGCTGCACTAATTGAATCACCCCAGAGCCACTGTATCAATTCTAACTTCTGTATTAGGATTTAATCAGGCATGGGGACAGACCAGCTTGGAGAGGTGAGGGGCCTTTGTGAGGTGCCCATCTGCCTCTGACATTAAAGCCGCTTCCATTCAATGCTCAGCAACTTCAGGGGAGTCGCGGATGGCCGGGAAGCGATGGGAGATTGGCTGGGATGCTCACCCCGGAGCTGGGGAGGGTTTATCAGCGCCCAGCGGCCAGCCTGCCTGGGGAGGAGTGGGAAATGGGTTTGGGGGGTGTGCTGTGCTGGGCCGTGCCGTGCCGTGCCGGGTCCGCTCCCGGGCGGGCAGGGAAGGGGCTGAGCGGGCTGTCATTGAACCGGAGCAGGGCAGGGAAAGGGGTGGGGAGCGCCGGGCTGCGAGACAATGTCAGTGCCGGAGCCGCCGACAGACGGTGTCCCCGAAGGTTTGTCCCCAACTGCCGCGGCAGGGGCGGGCGGGCCGGCT